>NC_049988.1:1251773-1274006 GCF_000003815.2 Branchiostoma floridae | reverse complement strand
ACACACACACATATACACACACATACACACACACATACACACACACACACACACATGCATACACACACACACACACACACACACACTGCCTTGACAAAAATACATTCCCAGGTACAACTGTAACGTAACGTTACACAAACCGACCGTTCCTACGTATATCTAATATTCCCTCTGTCCCTCTTTCTGTCTTTATCTGTCTCACTCTCTTTCTCTCCCTCTCTCTCCAGTTTACTTTATTATATTTCAGCCATACCATAGTTATGGACCGTATGGTGAAATATTTTGTGTTCGTAATGTTTCTTCATTCTTTCTCCTGCCA
The DNA here is from genome assembly GCF_000003815.2 of Branchiostoma floridae. NCBI lineage: Eukaryota > Metazoa > Chordata > Leptocardii > Amphioxiformes > Branchiostomatidae > Branchiostoma > Branchiostoma floridae. Next base: position 1,273,687 of record NC_049988.1, on the reverse strand, counting down.
AATCTTCAAAACGCGTCATCTCCGTCGTTCCTGGACCGAATGACCTGAATTTGGCACAGAGGTAGAGATTCTAAGACCCCGTTCACACTCAAAAAAATGAAGCGGCTTCAACGTCGAAGCCGCTTGAACGTGCAAGCCGCTTCAAAAAAATTACGTTCACACTCATTTCAGACAATCCGATTAATCGCACACAATTCCGTACCTGGACTTCAGGTACTTTTTTACAACATTGTTTGTAGGTTTTCTCAAACCCACTCTTAATAGTCTTATATCATGATCCAGAGAGAAAGCTGTTCAAAGATATGCTTGTTTTTTTGTGATTTTGTTTTAGCTTGCTGTGTTTCCTCTCTCTTCGCGTGATAAAAAAAGCTTTGTTTGCTTCCCATTCCACTTGCCTTGACCCTACAGCGATTTTTTTTTCTTTCCAGACATTATCATTGGGCACAAAAATCAGTAACGTGAGCAAACCTGTCAGTGTGGCGTGTGTTCCTGCTCCCGATACCTGGATATATAACCTCCAACAGGGGGCAAATCGGAAATTTGCATAGAATCTATCCCGCGTTGCGTTCACACTCGCAATTTCAGCCAAGCGGCTTGTTCACAAGTGTCTCAAACTACCTCCCAGGGATGGATTGCAAACGAGCCGGATCGGTGAAAATCCAAGCCGCTTGGAGCGTTCACACTCAAGAAAACGATCCGGATCAAGCGGCTTCGACGTTGAATCCGCTTCATTTTTTTGAGTGTGAACGGGGTCTAAATACCTTCAGACGTTTTTTTTTCCTTTTTTTTAAAACTGTCTTTAAAATGATTTTATTTGACTTCTTTTGTGATTTTCTTACCAAAACTGTATGTTTTTGCCTGATGTGCCCTGGTATTAAGTCCATAGTATCCAAAATTTAGCATGATAGTGCATGAGATATTTACTTACAGGACCCCGTTATCATTTTTGTCTAAAAACCATTTCCGAATGATTTATCGGGGGATTCTCTGCTTAATTTCAACGCTCTTACGCGTCCATCGGTACAACTTCTGGCCACCTGTGCGTAAATCAATTAGCCGTTCAGCCAATCAGCAACCAGAAGCACGTCTCAATGTAGAGAGCAGCTGATCGGCCCACTGCGTGCAAATCAATTGGCCGTTCAGCCAATCAGCAACTAGAAGCAACAGATCATGGATAACGCGGTATTTGGATCCGGCCATCCGGTTTTACGGGGTCAGCGAAATCTGCTGTACCTTATGATAGGTAATGCGAAGCACACATGAATATACTGTAAATTTTTTTTAAAAAAATAGAGACGTGGTATATACGGTATATTCAAGGAAAGACATCTTTAGGTCCGACATTTTTAGCCGGCCTCTTTGATACATCTACCCCTGTAGGTTACTTGCCAGTGGACTGATCCTAGTTGTTATCGGGTACTAGTAATTATATTTCAGCCATACGTAGTATGGTGAAATATATTGTGTTCGTAATGTTTTGTTTCTTCTTTCTCCTGTCAAATTTTCAAATCGAATCATCTCCGTCGTTTCTGGACCGAATGACCTGAAATTGACCACAACGGTAGAGTGGACCAATACCTTGATGCGTTTTTTTGTCTTCATTTTTTTTTTCATATCTGTCTTTAAAACGACCAAGACTGTATATTTTTGCTTCATTGGAGAAAATGTAACTTGGCAGAAAACGCGGGAAAATTGGCCAGTTTGCTTTTAGTTTTGATACGTACGTTTAACAGTGGCGAGAATGATTATTTTCCCATCAATATTTCTCTTCAAAATTATTTGAACTGTAAATCTAAACAATTGGCTTACCTGTAAAATGTTTATATGAATAAAGATCAGTGGGTACTAAACTTATGTGTAACTTATTGCTCTTAGTCAATAGATCAGAATTTTCTCTATAATGGCCACCTGTCTTAAATTGCCACATTTCTCTCACCGGACTGGAAAAAAATAATGTATTTTTTCCCGAGCAAATGTAGGTACTTTTAGTGTTGTTGTTGTTGTTGTTTTTTGACGTAAAATGTGTACATTCAAATTTTAAGTAACTTTAAACTGCCAGAGTTTGAGCCGAATAAAACACTCTCAGTACCAGGGTATCACCACTGACCTCCGAAAAGAAACCCTCGAACAAGGTAGAAACTCCTATCCTCCGGGTCTCGCACGCTATGAACAGGAAATTATAACACTAAGACAAGAGTATGTCCAATGGCTGATTGCATACAAAGTAAAAGAGTTTAACATTGGTTTAAAGAATTAAATATATGTATAAAGCAACATTAAGTTAAGTTGTTGGTCCTGGGATTTGTTTAGAAAAGAAATGAAGCGACAGGGCGGTAAAATTCTTTTAAAAATTCGAGACGTCTCCGTTTATGTAATGGCTCAATGATATAAAAAAACAAGAAGAAGATTTGAGTTTTCAGCTTGAAAAAAAAACAACACTCTTACTACAAAGTACATACTTGATAATCATTAAAACGTATGCCCTACTTGAGTAAAAAAAAGTTCACTGCAATAATAAATGTACCCACACCACAAAGGAGCTTATAACGAGACTTATCGTGGTGGAATTGTTGAATGGCTTCATGTAATTTCATGATTAAAATTCTCTCAATGGAAGATGTGGTGTTTTTTTTTCACTTTCGGAAAAATATGAGCTGCTGCCATTCTAATAACCAATTAGTTATGCATAGGAGCTCCTGTGGAAAAGTACATTCTTATATGGGCCCGGGGCATGTTGGCAAGCTCCGTTTTAACCTGGAATTAATTCACAATATTAGTTCCCCTTTGGGGATAACCTACCGTAAAAATAATTCATTTTTGCTCAGAGGTGACTTGGAACAGTCCAATGTTGCGTGGGTATGGCTGAAATATGATGTATTTGTACTCAAGCAAATGTCGGCCTTTCTAGTCGTTGAAGTAAAATTTCTATACTATAGATGTATTTGTTCATTTCAATGGAGGCTTACCACGTACATACTGGGGCCCAATAACATAGCAGACCCCTCGACAAAGTTACCTACACACCCAAGCTTTTGATGTATCGAAACAAGGAGATTCTATCGCATTCGGCTTGCGCTACAAATTACTTAATCATACAGAAGTTTCATCACACAGACCTCCATCGAATAATTCAAACATACTCTGAACACGCTGAGTGCGGCGCGGTTGAAAATTCGAATGCCTAATTCGGACGTTGGGACATTGCTGTTGCAGCAATTTTTGTTCGAGAGCACAACATTTTCTCAAATTCTGGCGCATTCCTAACCGAAAGATGTGTTTTCTCAGGTTGACATGGTATAAACAAAATATAACACGGTGTATTCAGCATCACCCTCGGTCCCAGCCTTCCCGCTGGTCGGATCGACCTCCGGCCTTCGGGCGATCCGACCCGTGGTCGAGCTTGTACCTTGGGTGATACGGAATACACCGTGTTGTATTCTGTATTTATCAACTGGTCCGAAACACCTGTATTGAACGTTTTCGTAGCACGGGTATGATATAAAAAAAGGGGTATACTATAATGGCTCCATAAGAGGGTGGTGTGAGGAAAAGGGCTGGTGGACCCCACCTGATTTAACCACTTCTGGGTTTAACCTAGTGGAATTTTATATTTTACTAAATGTGTGATTTAACAAGATTTAAAAAAAAATACTCTCCAAGCCGAGGCTAGGCTCCGCGGCTTTTTTTAGCTTTCCATTACGTTTCGTTTTCGTGATGTCTCGTGGCCTCAAGACATCAAGAAAACGGTACAAAATAGAAAGCCTAATAAAAACGGCTTAAAAACAGACAGTGCCTAACCCCTGCTTGGAGAGTAGCACAAACATGCAATTTGTTCGTACGTTTTTGCATAGTGATTTGTGCGATTTTCATAAATTTTGTGCGTTTTTGGATAATGATTCGTGCGTATCACATAATATTCGTTCGAATTGCATAGGGTTCGTGCAAATGCTAGGGCACGCCTGTACACAATCACATATATTACATCATCAGTTCAGTCACCCTTCTACATCATGTACCTCGGGCACCACCAAAAATGAGTGCAGATAGAGATACCCACCACCGGTGAATAAATATAAAGATCTCCCACCGTCAGTAAATACAGGTGAATATCCCCCTCACCGATGAATAGAGTGGAGCAGACACCATATTGAGTGACATCTGGCTACCCATTCTGTTATCATCGTTTCCAAAAATTCTCCATCGAAATGAAAATGGAACTAAATGTTTTTCTTTATCATTATCATAAATCATAGGAATAAATTCTTTAGCTATCTACAACAATGTAGTCATAGGTATTGTATAAGATGTCAAGTAAGGTATCTGTAAATAAATCATTTTGTATCATGTTTTACTCACTTGCTTCCAAATGTGAAGAATAACTTTACCTCTTACTACAATGGGGACAAAAAAACTATAAAATGAGGTGCTACAATGTATAAACACGTCTCCATTGTAATGACTGTCACCCTCTCCCTCCGCACAAAATGGGCTATACGGTAAATCCCTGCAATGGAAATTGACACATATAATGTTGCAGGAACTCCTTAGCCTTAGCATAAACATGACCAGACCGCTTCTCACCACAGTTTGCAGAAGTGTTCTCAATATTGGGCGCGATTTGTACAACGACACTGGACAGACAAGTGGCCAGGAATGTTTGCCAGAGCATTGGCTACATGAAGGTGGGGTCACACATGCGTATATATTCAAGTCCGTTTGAGGTGCGTATGAAGCTCTTAGCACTAGTTCTCATTGAAAAGGCGAAAATGGCATTTTTTTGGTCGAAAAATAAATCGGCTTTATTTTCAGTGAAAACTACCTGGTTATTTAGGAAAATTCCTCTTTTAACCCTATCTAGACCAGGCTTTTTTGGGATTCCTGGGACCAAGGGGGGGCTCTTTTGACCCCCCCTTCGTAATTTCAAAACGGCTTGGGTTACGATCACCAAATTTGGAGGGAATGATGTACTAGTGAAGTTTGATATTTCCTGTATTTTTGGTATCGTTATGACGTAATATGACGTAATTATGACGTCATAATGTCATATTTTGGGCTAAAATCGTCAAAATATGAAATTTCCGCTATACATAAATGTATTGAACAAAATGATGACTATAAACCTTATCTTATTAGTGTCTAAGTCTGCCAAGACTTTTGTTGCCAATGACGACGACACTGAAGTCTATATGACGTCAGAAAATGACGTAATTTGTCCGCCATCTTGGATCGACAAGCATGAATTTTCTAAAATACGACTTTTTCCACATATAACCACAAAACCCAATAGAAATGGACTGAAAATGATCAAGTGATTGTGTTTTGTAAGAAAATAAAAGATTTTGACGGTATTTTAGCAAAAATTACATGTATTTATCGTTGAAAATGACATTGTCCGCCATCTTGGATTTTGACCCATGACGTCATCAAATTAGCAAAAATTATGAATATTTGATTTGAAATGTGACTTAAAATTACACAGGATGTTAATGATATTAATAAACAAGTTTGATCTAGCAATAAAACCATGAAATCCCATAATTCAAGCTGAAATTAGTAAATTTGGGAAAATATGCCTGTCAGAAACCCGTTGCCATGGCAACACGAAAAATTACAAACTAAAATTTTTTTCACAGAATTGTTGCCAACAATATTTTAGGAAAAGTCACCAAGTTTCGTAGTCCTAGCACACGTCGTTCGCCAGTTATACGACGTCAAAGTTGGCGCGGGCACTTTTAGCCCCCCCCCCCCTGGTCTAGATAGGGTTAACCATAGCCAAAAAATCGCAACTTATTATTCTCGGTCCCATTGGTTATGCATTACGGGGCAGGGAACAAACGTTACCGGTAACGTTTGTTACAACAGTAAACTTAACCCTTTATCGTCAAAGGGATTAGCATTATAGGCTACATCATTTAGGCATAAGTTGACGTCCCTAGGGACATTTAAAAAGTGGGCAGCATTTTTGCACCGGGTCAGACAGAATGCTTAGAAAGCATCAAACAATGGTAACGTTTGTTACAGTCATTTCTGTAAAACATTTTGTAAGCAGGGTGGGATACAAATGGTAGTCAATGACCCTTTTTTGTTCCATTAGAAAACCAGGAAAACTGTAATGCTCACAAAAACGGTCATTTCTAGTCTTATACATGGATAATATAACCGTGGCAACCATCGTACTCGTGGTGGTAACGTTTGTTACAGAATCTGGCGACAGGCATAAACCTCCTCACACAGCCTTCAAGATCAGTGATAGTAGTGATCTGACGTGATCGGACAGAGGGCCTGGATAGCTGGTTTCATTTGCCGAACAATCATTTTGGGAACTCAATTGTTCCATTTTGGGCTACTATTTGAATTCTTCGCATCTTCTCAGGCGACAGCAATTTTTTAGGGGTTGAAATCCCACCCGAGGCTATAATAACCTTCAAAGTCATGAACAAATATGAATGTTGTGGTGCATCTTTTGTAAAACATTACAGGGGTTGTGGAAAAACAAAGGGACCAGTCATGCTGTCTATAATTTGCTCAATATCAAGTCGTAAAGTCATTCGACACGTTTTCGACATTTCAATGAGAATGAGCCTTAGTCTCTGCCAGGCTCCACAGGTCGCGGGAAAAATAGTACAAATTGGACAAATATACATACACAACATGCCAGATGAGTTAGCTGACCGAGAAGTATGTTTAACGACCCAGCTAACTCGTCTGACATGTTACCTGTTTACGTTTGTCCAATTTCTATTATTTTTACAACGACCTGGGGAGTCTGGTGGAGGCAAATACTCCCATGCGCGCCTCATACGGACTTAAATATATACGCAGGTGTGACCCCACCTTGAGAACGTGTATTCTTGCTGTTCAGGATATTTAGATGCGACTTTCGTGTGAGTATGCCCTGTGGCCGAGCGGTATCGACCATTGCGTACGGTGGAAAGGGACGGGTATGGCAAAATATTTCAGGGTACAGCAGAAACTAGCGGGTACGGCAAGATCTCCTTGCGGGTTCGACGGCCATTTACAGTTACAGCTGAAAAGGAGTTTTATGGGGACGATATCATCCACGGCAATACGTATCTATATAACGTCCTAGTATTATCTATATTGCTAAAAACCAAATTATAAATCTAGCATACCCATTCTCCTACATTGGAAATGTATATAGCAATTCTCCTATATTGGAAATTTGAAAAAAAAACCGTACAATTAGTATTTGAGCAATATCTCTCGATCCTTTGCACCAAATTCTACCATAAAAACCCCATCGTGAAAAAAAAAACATATTGCTGCCATCTTAAGTTAAAAAATAAAACTATTGTCTTGCGTGATTGTGGAACTATGGGAACAAATTCACTAAAATTGGGACAAAATTTGCTAAAACCTCGTAGACACTTAAAACTGTTCAATGGGAATTGCATTCACAGGTCCTGAATCTTTAGGTATAGATTGAACCTTTGTTTGGTACGTAAAAAGAGAAATGAATTCAAAGTCCAGTGACCGAAAACAATCTTTGATACGCACATGTAAAAGGCTGGCAATTTAAAGCGTTTCGTACATATGTAGTCATATATTAAAACTTTAATATTTTTAAAGTGAAATCATGTAAATTCCGTGTATGCACATTGTTTCTTTGATGTAATTATAAAATATTGCTTTATTTTTGGTAAAAAGTTCGTTGTGGTTTCACACCTCCACAGCTCACGGCACACCTGCTTGTGTGCGCAAAACTCTCACTGGAATAGTGATGAGGATTTCACCCTAGCAACGTGACCACCGTGTGATTCCCAAAGAAATTGATAACTAAGACATTTAGTATTCCTCCGGTGACTGTAAGTGGGTCAAATATAGAGAATTTTCTGACAATGGCGTACTGATATCAAAATCATCGCTGTCGCAACATAAATCCAGCAACCTATTAAGTTTTTCAGTCTCCAGAAGATAAGATGCCTTTATATTGCGTCAAGTACCAACTCTACGATGAAAAGTGTGATTGTTGTATAATTGATAACATTCAATTTTACTCTCCGTCGTATACTTATTGGAAACATGGTTATCACTCCTGTTCTATTTAAGTTACTCTATATCAAATTTATGTTGTTGATTTTTCATTTTATTTTTTGTCCTTATAAAACTTATCCTGCATCATATAAAGACAAAGTAAATCATCATATGATCTATGTGTCTGTTGTCGTTGTTGCTTTGTGCAGGTCCAGGCAAGACATTGGCACTGTGGCTCTGTAACTTGCAACTGTGGCGTGGCTGTGCGAGAAGACAATAACATCGTCATCATCGATATGTGCCAATCAAAATATGGGTTCGCTCACCCAACAGCCTCTTACAAAACAGCCGACGGAAGACCCCTTTCCCATGCAGTGGCTGTTGATAGGGACCCTAATGGCAAAAAGTACAAAGTAAGAAAATGTTAAGCCTTTCGTCAAAAGTAAACATGGTAATGAATGTTTTGTTTTGTGTAAACTTGACAATGATTATAAGCAGATGTAGGATGTTTAGTTCCCAAAAAGGGGCCCCAAACCCACAGCAATCACTCTCTGCCCCGGGGGCTATCTACAGCTAAAAAATCACGACCGCAGCATGTCCAGAATGCGAAATATCAAACATGGAGGTTCCGCTGCAGTACAGTAGCAAGCTGCTAGGGGGTCATTATCGAACTCCCCCTTCGTTTTCTCGACCCCTACCCACCCACCAAATGCCAAGCCAGCTTCTAAAGATAGGAGAACTAAGCAAGTATTTGGCAAACGTAAGGCTAAGGTTTTTCCTCCTGTTTTCTAATTAGGGGAGACATAAATAAGTTAGGGCTTCGTTATAAGACGTATATAGGAGACCAAGAATAATTCTTAGGGCACTCTTTTGTACTCGCTCGATCTTCATGGATTTCAGCACCGTGATACTCGGGCTCCAAACTGGAGCAGCGTACTCTAAAGTAGGCTATATAACCCTGATAGAATTTGATGAGATCTTGGGTGGGGAGTCCAAATCGTTTTAATTTTTTCAGCCAAAAAAGGCGTGAACTTGCCTTTTGTGTAATGATGTCCACATGTTTGCTCTTTGGAGAACCATAGGCCAAGTATACATGCGTCTTTCGTGTATTCAAGGGGCGTATCGTTAAGTGAGATTGTCGGGGGTGGGGGCAGTCTTCATAAACGAAATCATTAGTAGTTTAAATTTTTCACCGTTTAGAATCATGTCGTTTTGTACTTGGCTGGGTTCATAGAACATTCTACTTTCACAAATTGATAAGTCGTCGACAAATTTATAACGGTCTAGAACGTCTTCTCTGAGGGCGTCGTTAATATAAATCAACAAGAGGATAGGACCTAATTTTGTGCCTTGGGGGACGCCAGACGAAATTTCTCTTCAGCTTGAAGTTACACCATGGTAGCGGACACATTGTAATCGGTTACTAAGAAAATTGTAGAGCCATGGCAAAATTGAGGAACGTGCGCCATACTGTAACATTTTGTTAATTAAAGTGGTGTGATTAATTCTATCAAAAGCCTTGCTGAAATCTGTTAGAAGAATCGTTTGGATACTTTTGGGACTTTCGGCACCAATGAGGATCGAGTTGACCATTGCAGTTAAGTAGTGAACAGTGAACATTCCTCTTCTACAGCCAAACTGGTTAGGGTTCAGTACATTTGCCACGTCCTGAAGAACCCATTTCGTTACAAATGATTCAAAAGCTTTGATGAGGACTGAAGTTAGAGAGATTGGCCGTAGATTATTAAGTGAGGCTGGCGACTTTTTAGGAATTATGAGATAATGGCCTTTTTCCATTGTTTTGGAACATAGCCTTCCTCTAATGACGAGTTAAAGATATGAGCGAGGACTTCGCTGATTCAGCCGTATACTGTTTGACTATTTGAGGTTGCAAGTTATCCGGACCGTTACACTTATTAGAGTTAAGGCGTCTTAACGTTTCGTAGACCTCCCATGGGGAAATTCGTGGTGGCCTGGACGGTGATGGTAAGTAAGTGGGTAACAAGTCAAGATCTAAACGGGGCAATTCATTCACTATTGATGAGAAGTGACTATTGATTAGTTCGGCAAAGTCTTTGTCATGCAAGTGGGCATTATCAGTGAGACAAACCGAAACTGGGGATCTAGAAGAGTTTAAAATATTACACAAACATTGGTGCCATTTACCTGGGTTATCTTTCTTTATGGATTTTACCTTGGAAACATAATGGCGTTTTTTTTTAGCTTTTGAGCATAAAAGAATTACCCTGATTTCAAATCTTTCTGTACAGGACCATGTCACCTGTATGAAAGGCTTTTTGTCGTCTTCTAATTGCAGACTTTATCTGCGGGGTCATCCATGCTTTGTCGCTATTATGTTTTACAAACGATTTGTAAGGGAAGTGATGGTCAATTTTAGCCTTTTGAGTGTCGTAAAAATTGCCAACTTTGGTTTGGGTATCTGCAGCGTCCATGACCTCAGCCCATGGGTGCTGTGAAATCCATAGTCCAAATGAGCGTATATTAGAATCTTTCATTTGCCGAAAAGTTACTTTAGAAGTAGTGTTGGTGGGTTTGTGGTCTACTGGGTACCAAAACACGGTGTTGTGGTCGCTCTGACCCAACGGCTCTTCAAAACAAGGGTTTTGGCAGGATGACTTTAAGTTAGTAATTATCAGGTCGAGTACTGCCCCTCCCCTGGTAGGGTGTTTCATGACTTGGTCGAGCTTGCTTCCATGAAGAACGGAATTGATTTCGAACCTGTTAAAATCGCCCATAATACATACTCCTCCGTGCGGACATTTGGTGGTAATCTTGTCAATACTGTTGAGAAGATAATCACTTAACATATCCTGGTACGGACTACTTGGGGGGTTATAAACAACACAGATAGCTAGGTTTGTAATGTGTCTTGGTGTCCAGTATGGTTTGGCTAGTACCCATAGGCACTCAATTTCGGCGGGTATACTCTCCCGTACATAAATGGCAATGCCCCCGCCACGGTTACCAGTAGTGCGACAACGGGAAAAGAGTGTGTACCCTTCTATATTAGTACATTCTACAGGGTGACTAGGTGTATATTATGTTTCTGTTACAACACCTACATCGATATTATGGCCGGCCATAGTATCAGACAAATCATCGAGTTTGTTTACAAGGGATCGTGCATTGCAAAGTAAAAACGATGGAAGGATTTAACCTGTTTCGCTAGAACAGTCCTCAGGGGGGGGGGGGGGGGGGGCTTCCTTCTAGAAAACAACGCGGCATCCATCAGTGGCTGGGCCCTCAAGGCATCTGCGAAGGATACTCCGGTGCGAACTCTCATTGGGCGGTCTCCGTGCAGGAAGCTTATGAAGCTCTTTGCAAGTTGGATAGTTCCTTGTCCATTCAGGTGAACTCTGTCATGGCAGATGTGATGCAGTCCGATGTTGCTATTGTCGATGAAATGCCAGCCGTTCCTGTCGCACATTTGTTGCATGCCTATGTTGACTTGGCGGGTCCATCCTATATCACCTTTGGCCCGCATGATCACACCTGACAACGCGATGTTCTTCGCGCCAGATTGATTAAGTGCCGATGCCAGGTGGTAGGATTTCTGCGTTGCAAGGTGAGCAGGCTCGTTGTTGTAACGTGTTGGTTCCTGCGTGGACGATGACTGTGCTAGGATTTTTATTCCGGACAATTCTTTGTGCAGAGGGGATCAGCTGTTCTAGGCGGGCTCCGTGGTGGGTGAAACACTTGACGTTATTTCTTCTGGACATCTTCTTGCCTTTGAGGTGCTTTATCATGGAATCCCCGATGATGGCTATCTTTTCTGGTGCAGTGGGTTTGTAGTACCTGGCTCGCTGGTGTTTCCTGTGCCGTCCGATTTGTTGGGCGATCGGGCACTGTTGGTTTTCTGTTTGAGATATAACACATTCCTGACGAGAGTCAACATCATCTCTGCCTGGGGTGGACAGTGGGGAGAATCTGTTTGAGGTTCTGATTGCCTCTTGTGGAGGTTTGTCTATTTCCACATCCCTTCGAGTGCATCTTTTCCTAGACGTTTCCCAGTCGTCAGGCTCTTGTTGCTGTTGTTGACGTTGTTGTGATAACTCCTAGATATTCGCGAGGCATTTTCGTCACGAAGTCGCTGCACTTCTGCGATTAGATCTTCTCTTCGGTTAAGCACATTAAGGTCGCAGTTTTTGTCGTCTTTCAGTATTTTTATCTCTGCCTGGATCTGCTATACCGTGTGTGTTAGTATCCTTACAGATTCGGGAATAACTTTACACGATTCGCACACTCCATGGATGGGTACTTCCCGGGAAGACACCGTGTCACACAAAAGGCAGGAGATCGTTGGAAGTTGCGTACTCACTGTTTGTTTTGGTAGATGGTCCTCGCACTCATCCTCCGATAGATCGCGAGTCGATGTACTGGGCCTTTCGGGGGAATTAGGAGCTTCCTTGTTATCTCCTGTATGACTCAAAGTGCCTGAGTCAAGACCTGGTCGTACACTGTCACGCAATTCCTTACTCAAGTCATCATGTCTAATAAAGTTATATATAGCAATGATATCCTTGATCAAAGTGAAGCGCTGGGAGGAATTCTTATTTCTACGCACCAATCTTCCTTCTAGGAGAGACTCTGGCTTAAGCCCGGCCCTTCACACGAGAGCACGAATGAGCCGGAATGCCGTCAGAATGAAAATTATTTTCTATTCCTGGCAATTCCTGGCAATTCGTACTGATATTCGTCCCCGTTCTTTCAAAACTGTCGAGGTGCATTCGAACCGGAGACATATCGATTGGCATTCCAAGTGGATTCTAACTATTCTAACTGCAGTCTGACCGCATTCTGTGGCATTCCAACATTATTCGAAACATTCTTATCTCATTCGATGGAGAACAGAAAGGGCAAGCCACTTCGAATCCTGCCCGAATGTGGCCAAAAGAATATCTCGAATGCAGTAAGAATTTCTAGAATACAGTACGAATTCTCAGGAATAGAAAAGACTTTCCATTCTGACGGCATTTTGGCTCATTTCTTCTCGTCTGAAGGGGATATAAGGTCCATTTGGAATTCCAACTCGGAATGGCCCGGAATGTGGCACGAATTTTGCAAATACTTTATTCCGGTTGGATTTGCTTGATTCCTGCTAATTCGGTTTAAGTGTGAAGGCCCTATTATTGGGAAGGTTTTCAAATTTTGTAAAAAGTTCAAGGCGGACTTCCTTCAGCGCAATGAGAGTGTGTGTGGGGGGGGGGGGGCTGTCGTTGTTTTGCTATCTCTATTAATCTATCAGCCTGCCAAGCTGGATTTGTTTGGTGAGCTTCGAAAAGTTATAAACGTTCAGAGATCTTACTCTTCAAAGCTGAGGCCGTGGCAGCAGGACTGTGCATCTTGTAGTGTAAAGGTGCCAACGGGCGGCTGAACAAAGGAACTCCTTCACACGGTACCTGGCGGCTTGGGTAGACAGACTTCAACGAATTCTGGCAAATAGGACGGCTTTCTGCTCGATAAGGTTCCTGGTACCGTCAGCAACACGTTTTGTTCACCACATGGAGATTGAAGATTACTTTACACCGGGAAAAACGGACTTTTGTGAGCATAGATGCAGAGATAGCAAAACACAACCTGTCACGACAGCGAACCCCCCCCCCCGGGCTTAAATGAAGCTAAGGGTGTTAGATCGACTCCTTGGTGTGTATAGGAAGTTGTAATATCAATTGTGCAGCCTTGTACTTTATATGGAGAGTGTTGGTTTTTTGTGAATATCTTTAGTTTTATTTTCATTAACTTCCTAATAGAACAAAATTGATCAAGTGTTCTTAGACATTCCTTCAAGCCTGATTCAGATTTAGATAGAAGAATCCTGGCGTAAGCGTTTATTAACTCACCCGGAGTCGAAACGTGACATGCCTCCATAGAAAGACGGAATTGAGCATGGATTCAAGATTACTCAATCGTGAAGAAGGGTACTTGACTACACTAGTGTAAACCAAGCTCATGCTTTATGACACAGGTGAGCATGCCGTCTGGAGCCTATGTTGTTGCAGATGCTCGTTCAACACACATGCAGATAACGGTCCATGCACCGAGAGTAGACTTCGAACACACAGAGGGTCTCTGTGGCTTTTGGGACGACAATCCAAGTAATGACCTGCGGATGCGTGATGGAAGCTTGTCACCACATCATAGATGGAGGGACTGGCACCATGAATATTCTGAAGATTGGCGGTAAGCCTCGTGTTTGCAATTTATGCAGTACTATTGATATATCAAATATAATATTTATTTTTGATGACTTTTGAAGTGAAATCTGGATCGTTAAGAATGAATATCAGATCACTAAAACCGCATTTTAAATGAAAGCATTTATGTCTGTTTTCAGACATGGACACTAAATCAAGTTTATGTAGCATAAGGCCAAGGGTCTGTAAAATGTAAAACATACATACATGTATCCCAGAAAAGTGCCTATAAACATCATTTTTGCTACCTGCTTATAATTTGCTGCTACGGAATCACCTAATTTCTTTGATTATTTAAATATAATTTTGATCTGCACAGTGCTGTTTATCAAATGCCTTACTGAACACATTCGGGAGCTTTTGTGTTGTGTATCTCAAAACCTCGATGTGTTAACAATGGATCAAAATTTCAATACGTTAAGTAAACCTTTTATGGAACTTTAATTAATAACTTAGACATCAATCTTCTGTCAGTATGATCATGTAAAAGACTACCACTGTGAATACGTTCGGAACTAATTCTTGATAGAATGTATCTATCTGTGCTGTATGTTTTTATCTTATAAAGTATGACACAATTTCTTACTTATATGACACATGGATGAGTTGTAAAACTTCCTAGAGTCTCTAATTCATTCTTCGAAACAATTACAAAACATTGTAATACTAAACTGTCAATATTTTTGTCTGATTTTGTACCCAGGGTCAATGGCACCAGCCTTTTTAATGCTGAATGCTTTACACCAACTACTGCACAAGTACCAGATGTGGAATATTGTGAGTGCATTACTGGCAACAATCTCGAATGTGATTTCACCAAACTTGTGGAGACAGATACTGTTAGCACCATGCAAATTGGGATGACCCATAGTGGCGATGGTGATACCCTGCTCAGAGCTAGTAAAAATAACCAATGTGCACGGAGAAGGAAAAGGGATGTTACTGACATTCGAAATGATCCAGAACTGTACACTGACGACTTAAATGAGCTTGATAACTATGAGTTTGACCCTCAGATCAGTTTTGTACCTGTTGTGAATGATTGGCCTACGCCAAATTTCGGTATAACAGAGGATGGAGCGAGGGGAATATGCCAGGAAGCTGTAATGAACCTCACACTGGCTACGACATGTCGAGATGTCTTCGGCATTGACATCTTTTCCAAAGTTGCCTCATGTATGGCTGATTTACAGGTGGGAAAATTTTAATTGAAAAATCATTCCAGAATATGTGCAACGTAAATGAAATATTTTGTGATTATTTTTTTGCATTTACTCATTCAATTATTGGTTTGGCTGTTTAGCTGCCCGACTAGCCTGTGGCTATTACAAAGGGCTATGCTTGCTAACAAAAACAGAGACAACACAAATGGAGTTGAACATGTACAAGGACAGGACACTTAACAGTAAATTTAAGAATATAGAAAGATAAAAAGATATAATGTTTTAAGATGGCGTACATAGTATGTAATTAATTGTGCATGCCTTTACAGGTTACAGAGGATATATCATATGCACTATCAGCTGCAGACGAGATTGAAGAGGAGTGTTCTGAACTTGCCTATCAAAACACATCTCTCTATGAGACCAACGAGGATGGGGTTGCAGTACCTCCTGCCATCATCACTAGTCAGCTTTGTCCCCGTCAGTGCAGCCAGAGGGGTGAGTGCGTCAACGGAACCTGTCAGTGCAAGGAAGGGTACACCTCAGCTGACTGCTCAATGCAAGTTGGAAGAGCACCACAGACACTGTTTTTACCAGCAAAGGGTCTGTGTGACATCAGGCATCGACCATGTATGAAGGCTACCTTTATTGCTGACGGGTTGATTGACTCAGAAAACTTAACCTGTCGAGTGACCCAGGTCTCGGTTAGTGTTTTGATTACGTTCAATACAATTTTGAAGCCAAGTCTTAACTACCAAAGACATGGACAGGATCATCATTTATAATTTGTCAATGGATCATTTCACGTACTCTAGTTTTATGTTTTGTAAAAGCATTGCTTGCATTTCAGATCCATGAAGGGACACGCCAAATCAAATCTGACACATCAGGACAGACGGAGGGTCGGATGATCAGTTCGGGTGAAGTTCGATGTCATCTACCGAGGTCCCCTGTGGCACTAGGCACCCCGGCTGAGAGAGAAGGAGCAGTCACTCACGGGATGATGCTTTCCGTCAGCAACGATGGACAGAGGTTCAGCCAGGAATTACTTTTTACTGTGTACGACTCAGTCTGCCAGGAGTGCTTTGAGGGAGGTAACTGCATTTTAAAGGTAATGTTTGTTCTACAGCGTTTGACATCAAATTACAGTATGACTTGGATATAATTTTTGTCTTCCTTTATTGTGCCTATTTATCTTAAACTGTTACCGGCATATGTTTCATTTATTTATTCATTTATTTCCTAAAGCCAAATACGTGCAACATTCGGGGCCATTGTTTTGCCAGTGGGGAAGCCGACCCTGACAACTGGTGCCAACAGTGTTTACCTCAGCTCTCCAACCACACTTGGACAGAGCGTCCTGGTATGTGTAGTTAAGTTATAATTTGTATATAAATTTGCATGAATGAACAATCCTATCCATGTGGTAATTTGTTTTACCATTTAGATATCAGTTTTTCAATTTTATCTTAATTTTAAGTATAGGAACTTTGTTAACCGCCCCCAAATACCCTGTTTGCTTTTTTATCCTAACATGACTTGACAGAAGGTGAAAACATGTTTCTTTAATTTCCAAATCATTAATTGGTACTTACTAACATCTATTTTAATATTCAACAGTCAATCGGGCCCCGCGTTTCAACTCCCCATCAACCATCACCAAGGTAGCAGGTGAAAATCTTACCCTTACAATCGGCGCAGATGACCCAGAGGGTAGGCAAGTCACCTTTTCTAAAGACACAAGTTCACCAAGTCAGCATGGTGTTCAGCTGCAACCAAATGGTTATCTTTCATGGTATGGGCATAACTCGACTCCCTTCAATGTGCTAATCACCATAACTGATGAATGTGGTGCCTCTTCCCAACAAACCTTCCAGTTCCAAATCATGGATTGCCCGTGTCAACACGATGGGTCATGTATCCCTGACGTCACCAAGCCCAGAGGTCAAGGTTTCTACACATGTGAATGTCCCGGCTACACTGGACAATACTGTGAGGCTGAGATCAACGAGTGTGAGTCCAGTCCGTGTACAAATGGTACCTGCATTGACATACTCAACGGCTATAACTGTACATGTGACGCCGGGTCTACGGGACCAAACTGCGACATAAGCTTTGATGATCTGTGTGCGTTAGGAGCCTGCTTTCCTGGGGTCAGCTGCATCAACCTAGGTGGAGGAGAAGTCAGATGTGGCAGGTGTCCATCTGGGTACTTTGGGAATGGATATATCTGTCAAGGTACATATTTTCGTGCAAACCTCATATTGTGTATTTCTTTCCACCTTTATAAATATATGAATGGCATAAATAAATTATGCATAATTTTTTAGCAAGTCTGATAAAAATTTGCTTCCTCTGGTGACAGATATCGACGAGTGCGCTGATGCCCAAGCCTATGGATGTAATCATATCTGTCAGAACGTTCCGGGAAGCTACCGCTGCACCTGTCAACGGGGTTTTATATTGGTTGAACCGGACTGCATTGGTAAGCTGTGAGCAGCATTTCAAACTCATCTTATTGCTTTTTGTTTGCATTTATAAAAAAAAACACGATGGTAAAATTTGGCCCCAAAATTTCCAGACTTCTGTGTGGGGATTTAGAACACGAATCGGGTTCGATATGACGTGATCGCGCGCGCATCGAACAGAACGGGTGTTCTTTTGGAGGTCATCCGTGGTCACCCTTAGGTTTTTTTTTTTTCTATTTTGCTTTTGGACAGACGGGGGCAATGTGTCACTGCACTCAAGTTTTGTAACTTATATTAACAGTGCCACATACACGGTACAGACAGAAGGTAAATGTAGTCCTATACCTCCCCGACCGAAGTCAGGTACCCATTGTTACACCTGGGTGAAGAGAGGAAAGTCGTGTAAAGTGCCTTTCCCAAGGGCACAACGTCGGGGCGGGGCACGGTGGGGATCGAACTAAGAACCTCTAGGTTCCGAGCCGAACGCTCTACCGGTTACGATACGCCACGCCCGACGCCACGCAGGTTGTTACAGTAAACACGCAGAAAACGCCCTCATTTTCCCGAGTGCCGTGCGTCAGAAGAAAAACAAACATTTTCACAAGTATAAACCGTTATCTGGCAAGCTTAGTTTTGCTGCCGCTTATTTTGGAACATGTAAAAGTTTGAAAAAAAATGATGATTTTTCGACCCTATCTTGGATGTAAAAATAGTTTTAAGTAGAAGTTGAAAAATCCCTAAGACAGAAAGTTTGATCTTAATATCATTACCTATATGATATAAAAGATTTTGATTTTCAGTCAAATTTAGGACCAATCTAAATATGGTATTTGTTTTTTTTTTGTCCACCAAACACCCTTTCTAAATCAACCAACTAGGCACATTTCAGAAAACATTGAGACAAAACTGTGCAGCACACGTACACGGTAAGAATTGACGTGTACACACTGCCAGTTTTCATTTAATATCGACGAGGCACGTTTGGGGTTGCTTTTCTAACTACCATGATCTGTGGGAAGATGTTCCAGTTACTGTCAGGTTCCCCGGAGCGCGCGCGGGAGCCCCGGTAACCCGATACCCCACGTTCGAATAGAAATTTGGGGGCCAAATTTGACCATCGTGAAAAATCACATTTACTTACATGTAAATTATATCACGCTGATACTCACATTTAAATATATTGATATTATGCGGCTTCTGAATGGTTTGAATAACTATTGGCATGTTACTTTCAAATTCAATTCCATTGGTTTGTCTTAAATTTACTGTTATTGTATGGCATATGAAGCTTTGCAAGTGATATTTTGTGGAATTACACTTCCAGATCTGGACGAGTGCCTATTCGGTATTTCTGAATGTTCACACATCTGTACCAACACAAATGGCAGCTACACTTGTCACTGCCCACAAGGATGGATTCTTGGGCCCGATGGAAATAATTGTATTGGTAAGTACCGACAGAATATGGTGGTTTCTCAATTTTTTTCTTATTTATAGAAAATTGGATTGAAACACAAGCAATTTGCATTGTGTGATTTATCTTTTCAAAATGGTTTATAAATTATAAATACATGTCACGAAATTCCCATTACAGTAGAGTAAGTGCACAGACTTACGGTGTGCATCATTATCATTTATTTTAACCGTTCTGCTGAACAGGCTAAAATCCAAAATAAACATTTTAATGCCATAGATATTAATGAGTGTGCGAGCAGCCCTTGCAAGAACGGAGGTCAATGCCACAATCAAGACAACCATTACATGTGTATCTGCTCCCGTGGGTGGATAGGACTAACCTGTGAAGAAGGTACAGATATAATGACATTTCAAATATCAAATCATATTATACTATATGTTTCTTATGCATGACCAAGTGTTTGGGTCCTACGTTTGATTTTCAACGAACAATTTTCAACACCTCATTCCACACACATTCCATTCACATAATCATTTTGCAAACCAAGCATCTATTGGCAATAGAGTGTTTTAAGCTTTAAAAGTCTTAAACCAAATGTTGTTAAATACAAATATGATATTTTTTATGATCAATGTCTACCTGTCAAAATTTTTCCCTTAAGCACTTCCTATCCTAAATCTGTAGTAATATGTTTTGCGCATATTAGATACCCAGAATGTCACCTTCATGCTTATTTCTCTTTCTTAATTACTCAAAATGTGGCATGTGACAAATTATATTCTACCACAGATATTGATGAGTGTGTACTGACGAACCATGGCTGTGAGTACCAGTGTGCTAATACACCAGGCGGGTATGAATGTGCCTGTCCAGACGGATATGTGGTGGCAGCGGATGGTAAATCTTGTGAAGGTTAGGGTGATGTCTTTATCTTTATAGTGTTTTATCTGTTATATAAAACATACCAAGATTATCCAGTTAAACATTTTATGTTATTCTGTGGTGATCTTTTAACCCTATTCAGACCGGGCTTTTTTGGTCATCCCTGGACCGGGGGGGGGGGCTTTTGAGGCCCTCCACTTTGAAGTCCTATAACTCTAAAACGACTTGCCGTAAGGCCACCAAATTTTCAGGACATGATATCGACATAATATCTGACAAGTATTTGACGTTTGACGTTGCGTTGACGTAAGATGACGTAACTATGACGTCATCAATTTGATTATATTGGCCTGACCCATGAAAAAAGGGTATTCTCAGAAAACTTCAAGTTATTCTACAAAAATGTAACAACAAGTGCAGATAACAGAATAATAATGTGCAACATCAATGACGTCAAGATGACGTCATAAAATGACGTCATGCACATCTAAGATACCAGTTGGGCTCCGCCATATTATATCCACCATCTTGAATTTTTTTAAATCCTTTGTCTGCAACAAATAATCACAAAGGGCAATGGAAATAGACTCAATTCATTTATTTAGATGGTTTTTGGTGAAAAAATACCAGGTAGTTATAAATTTTAAGGGATAATTAGCTTGTTATTCTTGACCTGGCCATACGGTCCGCCATCTTGGATTTTGGGCTGATGACGTCATCAAATTAGCATAATTTATGCATATATAATTATGAAAGATATGCTAAATAATATAAGATTTTATTTATGTAACAAAATAGCAGTAATATAGCAAATAAATGTGAAAAATACATTGTTAGAACCAAAAATAGTGATTTTTGGCAAAACAGCCTGTCAACAAACGGTTGCCATGGCAACACGAAAAAATGGAAAATTTGTCAAACTTCGAGAAATCGTTGCCAAAAATTTTTGGAAAACTCACAAAGTTTGGTGGCTCTAGCGTAAGCCGTTCTGGCGTTATAGGACATCAAAGTTCGCGCGGGCCTCAAAAGACCCCCCCCCCCCCCGGTCTGAATAGGGTTAAAGGTACATGGTCCAAAGCTTTGTGCTGATTATATTTCGCTTGGTAAAATCTGTCTATTATACTGACTACACTGTCAATGATACTGACTGCATTTTCTTGGGTACTGACTACTATGACACTTGAACATAATTCATTATATTGACAAACTATAGCAAACTTTGCTATAAATACGGAAGATATTGGAAATTTTTGATCTTTAAAAATAACTTACAATCTTTGATTCAAGATTCCAGTAAGAAAGGTCGTATGCGAAGATGATACACTGGATATCTGAACCTTTAAGTATTAAATCTCTATTTATTGTTCTAACTCCCACAGACACCAATGAGTGTTCCTCCAACCCATGTAACAACAATGCAACGTGTCGTGACGAAGTGAACAGTTACGCGTGTGCGTGTGCGGATGGCTGGGAGGGTCTGCATTGTGATATTGGTAAATAAGCCTTCTCACATTAGTTAGGGCGCATGTGCGGCGACAGGAATTCAAGGTAATACGTCAAAGGGGACCGCACACACTCAGGAAACAGACTCTGTTATCACGTTTGTAACGATATTACTCACAATGTGCTGACATGTTATATGACCAGTTCGTGTGCCTACGCCTACAAAAACCAACCAATGTTCCTACAACCCCTGTATGAAACATGACACCTGTCATGAGCGACTGAACCACTACCCCTGCCGAAGTCCGTCTCGCTTGTAGGGTCTGCATTG
>NC_049988.1:1244888-1251653 GCF_000003815.2 Branchiostoma floridae | reverse complement strand
CATGTGCGGCGACAGGAATTCTAGGTAATATGTCAAAGGGTAAGGCACACAAAAAGTAAACAGTCCTTGTTTTCACCATTGTTTCGATTTGCATAACAATGTTCAGACAGGTTCTGTTTTCTTTTCGTGTGCCTTAGCCTTTGACATATTACCTAGAATTCCTGTCGCCGCACATGCGTCCTAACTAATGTGAGAAGGCTTAAAGTAGTGTTTTAGCTAGTTTGCGTTAAATGCGGAAGATATTGGAAAACTGTTATTCTTTCAAAATGCTCTTACAATTTCTTGTACAAGATTCTGCTGAAAACGTTCGTAGATGAAGATAATACACTAAATTTGTTCATCTATTTCTCTAACTCCTACAGACACCGATGAGTGTTCCTCCAACCCGTGTAAGAACAATGCCACTTGTCATGACGAACTAAACAGCTACACGTGTGCATGTGCGGATGGCTGGGAGGGTCTGCATTGTGATATCGGTAAATTGCAGTATTTTAGCTACATTGCGTTGAATACAGAAGCAATTGGGAAATTTCTATTCATTGAAAATGCTCTTACAACCTCTTGTAGAAGATTCTACTAAAATGTTTGTAAAGATAATACACTAAATTTGTTTACATATTATATCACTAGTTATTGTTTTTACTCCTACAGACACCAATGAGTGTTCCTCCAACCCATGTAAGAACGGTGCCACGTGTCATGACGGACTGAACAACTACACGTGCAAATGTTTGGCAGGTTGGAAGGGTCTGCATTGTGATAACGGTGCGTAAAAGAAACTTGAATAGTACTGTTAAACAAGCTTAAGTTTATATAGCAAACACGGAAAAAGTTTAGACTTGATTGAGTACTACTAAAATTTACTAATATTATTAAAATCAAATTAAATAACGTATCTATAACCATGATAAATGCTATTTCATTGCTACATTGTTAAATTGTGTACAGTATAAAATGGCAACGGTTTGTTTGATTCCTCAATTACAGACATAGACGAATGCTCTTCTAGCTCATGTCAGTACGGTGCCACGTGTCATGATGGACTAAACTTTGCCTTAAATACGAAAGATATTGGAGACTTTTATTCTTTAAAAATGTTTCTACAATCTCTGGTAAAGATTCTGCTACAAAGATTGTATGACAAGATAATACACTGAATACGTTCACATATTATATCTAAATGTATTGTTAGCTATACGTGTGGATGCATGGAAGGCTGGGAGGGTCTGCATTGTAATATTGGTAAAAAGCAGTATCTTAGCTACTTTGCATTGAATACCCAAGATATCGGGAAATCGTTATTCTTTGAAAATGCTCTTTCAATCTCTGGTACAAGATTCTACTAAAACGTTCGTTTGCCAAGATAATACACTGAATATGTTTACATAAGCTATCTCTTATTATTGTTCTAACTCCTACAGACACCAATGAGTGTTCCTCCAACCCATGTCAGAACGGCGCCACGTGTCATGACGGGATAAACAGCTACACGTGTGGATGTGTGGCTGGTTGGGAGGGTCTGCATTGTGATAACGGTGCTTAATTGAAACTTTAAACATACTTAAATTTATCTAACAAAGACTGAATATGTTCGGATTTGATTGAGTACTACCTAAATGTACGAATATTATAAATTAAGTAACTAATTTTAACTATCAGAAATGGTATTTATTGTTACACTGTTGAATTGTGGCCTTTGTTGAGTCAACGGTTCGTTCTATTCCTCAATTACAGACATAGACGAATGCTTTTGTAACCCATGTAAGAACGGTGCCACGTGTCACGACGGTCTGAACAGCTACACGTGTGAATGTGGAGCAGGTTGGGAGGGTCTGCATTGTGAAAACGGTGCATAAAAGAAACTTGAATAGCACTGTTAAACAAATTTAACTTTATCTAACAAACACTGAAAATGTTTGGACTTAATTGAGTACTGCAAACATGTACTTATATTCTAAAAACCAAATTAAATAACTCATCTATCACTATGATAAATGCTATTTCATTGTTACACTGTTGAATTGTGTACAGTATAAAAAGGCAGCATTTGTTCGATTCCTCAATTACAGACAGAGACAAATGCTCTTCTAGCCCATGTCAGAACGGTGCCACGTGTCATGATGGACTAAACTTTGCGTTAAATATAAAAGAGAATTTTATTCTTTAAAAATGTTTTAACAATCTCTGGTACAGTATTCTACTAAACGTTCTATGCCAAGATGATACACTGAATATGTTTACATATTATATCTAAATTCATTGTTCTAACTTCTACAGACACCAACGAGTGTTCCTCCGATCCATGTCAGAACGGTGCCACGTGTCATGACGAACTGAACAGTTACACGTGTGAATGTGTGAAAGGCTGGGAGGGTCTGCATTGTGATATTGGTAAATAGCAGTGTTTAGCTACTTTACGTTGAATACAGAAGATATTGAGAAATCGTTATTCTTTAAAAATGGTCTTATAATTTCCGGTACAAGATTCTACTAAACGTTCGTATGCCAATATAATACACCGAATATGTTTACATGTTTATCTCTATTTACTGGTCTCTGTACTACAGACACCAACGATTGTTCCTCTAACCCATGTAACAACAATGCCACATGTCATGACGGACTGAACAGCTACACGTGTGCATGTGTGGCTGGCTGGGAGGGAGCTCATTGTGACATCGGTGAATAATGAAAATACCTTTTATATTCAAATTACTAGAAAATAAACTGGCACAGTTATATGACGTAACAAACAATTCAATATCAACAACCTTAAGTACGAATTGTTGTAATTGCTGTTACTTTTACGACTGCGTGAATGGAAGGAAGAACAATTGTAATTGACATTTTTTTGTTTGGCAATATCTTCTTCCAAAATATGTATGTTATCATAAGTCCTATTCAAAATTAGTTTTCTATTAGTTTGATTGAATATTCCAAGAAAAAACTTTTAACATTTAATAAGATCCTTGCATAGACAAAGATTACAGTTACAATCCTATAGACATTTTCGTCACGCGTAGAATGATCTCTTTTGTACAGACACCAATGAGTGTTCATCCAATCCATGTCAGAACGGTGCCACCTGTCAGGATGAAGCGAATAGCTACACCTGTGAATGCGGGGATGGGTGGGAGGGTCAACATTGTGACAACGGTAAACCAAACAAATCGCCTTTCTACCAAATAGACACAGATAATAATTAGGGTACTTGCATATCCCCGTTTAAGTTTCATGTTTGAACTACTCGCCATAAAGCATATTGTATCTCTATTTGTGGTTCTGTTTCGTATAGACACCAATGAGTGTTCCTCCGACCCATGTAAGAACGGTGCCACGTGCCATGACGAACTGAATAACTACACGTGTGTATGTGTGGCTGGCTGGGAGGGTGAACATTGTGACATAGGTAAATGATGAAAATGCCTTTAATCTTCAACAACCTGGAAAATAAACTGGCACGTTTATTTAATAACAACACTAAATTAAAAAGACGAATTGTTGTAACTGCTGTTAAGTCCTATTTGCCATTTATTTTGTATTGCTTTAATTGAATATTCAAGAAAACTTTCAAATTTCAACAAAACTCAGTTCATTGCACAAAGATTAAGATACAAACCTGTTGACATTTTCTTCACACGTTAAATGTTGTATTTTTTTTCTTTTTTATACAGAAACGGATGAGTGTTCTTCCAGCCCATGTCAGAACGGTGCCACGTGTCATGATGGACTGAATAACTACACGTGTACATGTACGGATGGCTGGGAGGGTCTGCATTGTGGTATTGGTAAATGACAGTCTTTTAGCTAATTCGTGTTGTATTCTGAAGATGTTGGAAAACTTATATTCTTTGAAATAACTTAACATTGTCTGGTACATTTTTACCCTCTAATTTCATATGCAAAGATAATGCACTGAATATGTTAATGTTATATCTCTATTTATTGTTCTCTCTCCTATACAGACACCGATGAGTGTTCCTCTGACCCATGTCAGAACGGTGCCACGTGTCATGACGAACTAAACAGCTACACGTGTGCATGTGTGGCTGGCTGGGAGGGCACTCATTGTGACATCGGTAAATAATGAAAATGCCTTTAAATATTAAAATAGCTAGAAAATAAACTGGCACGGTTGTAATATAACAAAGAACTCATTATTAAATACGTTAAAGACGAATTTTTGTAACTGCTGTAACAGTTACAGCTACGACAATGTAAATGATTGGAAGAACAATTGTAAACAAATTATTTGTTTTTGCACTTTATGCTTCCAAAATATGTATGTTATTATACGTCCCTTTTAAGATTCATTTTGTATTATTTGTATTGAATATTCAAAGAAAAAAACCTTCAACATTTAATAAAACTCCTATCATTGCATAGACAATGATAAAGTTTATCATTCACCATTTTATTATTCAATGATAAAGTTACAATCCTGTTAACATTTTTGTTCCACGTAAAATGATAATTACTTTTGCTCTTTTGTACAGACACCAATGAGTGTTCATCCAATCCATGTCAGAACGGTGCCACGTGTCATGATGAAGCGAATAGCTACACGTGTGAATGCGGGGATGGGTGGGAAGGTCTGCATTGTGACAACGGTAAACCAAACAAATCGCCTTTCTACCAAATAGACACAGATAATAATTAGGGTACTTACAGATCCCCGATTTGGTTTTAGGTTTTAACTACTCGCCAAAAAGCTCTATTTATTGTTCTTTCTCCAACAGACACCAATGAGTGTACCTCCAACCCATGTCAGAACGGTGCCACCTGTCATGACGGACTGAATAACTACACGTGTACATGTGTGGCTGGCTGGGAGGGCGCTCATTGTGACATCGGTAAGTAATAAAAATGCCTTTAGTCTTCAAACTAGAAAGGCCAACATTTGCTTGAGAGCAAAAAAAGCATATTTCAGCCATCTCCCTCCCCATACAACAATAGACTGTTCCAAAATCACCTAAGTGAAAAAACGGAACACTTCTGCTTAAAAATCACTTCTACTAATCAGCCCAAAAATGAATTTTACAAAATTTCCTTATGTAAGAATGGACTCTTTCAGTGCATCCCATATGAATTCGCACAATAGACCAGTCCAGAAATACTCAAACTGAAAACATGGTATTTTGAATAAGAAACCCTGTCCAAAATTGACTTTTGAAAAAGGGTGCATTAAAAGGTAAAAATGTAATTTTGAATCATCACCCGTCCAAAACTAAATTTGAATACACACCCCCGACCAAGAATGTAATCTTCCTGTGATACCCCCATGTAAAGTGGAGCAGTTTGACATAATCACCAAAGTCCTAACATGAATTTTAAGAAAAATGCCCTCCTCCGAGCAATAATGAACTCTTCCAACACACCCAATGTAAAATTCCAAATCAGACCAGTCCAAAAGTACTTCCACTAAAAGTCTTTACATAATCACGAAAGTCCAAAAATGAATTACAAAAAAGAACCCCTCCGTGCGAGAATGGGCTCTTCCAGATAACACCAGGCTCGCTGATTGGCTGCCAAATCATATTCAGAATATTGATTTAGGCTAAGTGACTGGTTGCCTATTTAATCAAGTTATATAGACATGTACAACAGGCCTAGAAGGTGCAGACTTCAGGGGTCAACGTCCTTGAGGTCATTGACCCCTCTGGCCATTGGAAAATGACCCCCAAAATCTCCAAATATATCATTTTGAAGTGGTTTATGCCAAACATTATACGTGAGTCATTTGAATAAATATCTAGTGCACCTCTTCACCAAAATTTAGGTCATTTGGTTGCTAAACCAGGGTACAGGAGCCAAAAGTGTATTTTTTGGGGGGAAAATGGAAAAAAAATCACAAAATTAAGCATTTTCTTGTTATGTATGCCAAAAGTGTTATTGAATTTATATGGGCAAATGATCAAGGCACCTCTATACCAAATTTCAGGTCATCTGGTTGTAAAACTAGGGTACAGGAGCCAAAAATGTCCTTTTTTGGTAAAGAAAATTGGCAAAAAATCGCAAAACTAAGTATTTTGTTGTACTGTATGCCGAAACTGTTTTTGAATTTATATGGGCAAATGATCAAGGCACTTCTATACCAAATTTCAGGTCATTCGGTTGTAAAACCAGGGTACAGGATACAAAAATGTCCTTTTTTCTCAAAAAATTGCCAGAAAAATTGAAAATCAGGCATTTTGTTGTATTTTATGCCAAAAATGTTATTGAATCTATATGGGAATATGTTCAAGGCACCTCTATGCCAATTTTCAGGTAATTCGGTTGTAATACCAGGGTACAGGGGGCCAAATTATACATAAAAATTGACAAAAACCTTAATAAAATCATTTAAGAGACAGATATGAAAAAAAAAATTTAAAAAAAAGCCCGAGGGTATTGGCCCGCTCTACCCTTATGCCAAATTTCAGGTCATTCGGTTCAGGAACGACGGAGATGATTCGATTTGAAGATTTGACAGGAGAAGAAACATTACGAATGCAATATATTTCACCATACCTATGGTATGGCTGAAATATAATAACTAGAACATAAGCTAGCACGGTTATGATATAACAACAATAAGGACGAATTGTTGAAACTGCTGTTTAGTCCTTTTGCAATTAATTTTGTATTGCTTTAAGTAAATATTCAAGATTTTATATAAAAATTTGGGGACACCTGTGCAGAGTTTAAAATCAAATTATTAGTAATTGGGAGAATCTACTGAGACAGGTGTTACCAGAGTTAATGGTTTGTTTCCGGTGTGACAGC
>NC_049988.1:1190308-1244788 GCF_000003815.2 Branchiostoma floridae | reverse complement strand
TTATTGCATATACCTGAGTCTTGACATAATATGTATTTCATTGTATTCACCTGTCCTCAAACAACCTATATATCTCCAATATGAAGTCTCTACCATGAAGTGACCACAAAAGAACTATGTAATGTCTTTATTAATTATGCAAATATTAGGTATTAATTAGAATAACGCACATTTTGGTATATGCACCTGGCCAAGGGATATCTTCACCTCCAACATAACTGTTTTTTCTAGTATTTAGGAACTGATGCATTTACCCGTGTTTCTTAAGACTGGTACTTTACCAGTGTTTGTGTAGCATTTAGCAACAGCTATATCAACTTGCGCGTAGATAGTGTTTATAATGAGAAACTATTATTCACGTGTGTTTTTGTTAGTGCTTTTGAAATGTTTCCAGCACAAGAAAGAAAACACTGTGACAAATTGAAAACATATAGCTGACGTATTCCGTACCATAGACGGTGTTGATTTATACGTTCGCAGTAGCACTGTTTTTATGCCACCTCAGCTGCAAAAATTGTCTTTTTCATTTCAATGTCATGTTTGCACCGAACAATATAGTATCGACTTTCCAGGTATGACAGGCATCTTACGGTACGGTAATAAGGTGCCATAAGGTACCAGGTAACACACCATACACGTTACTCCCCAGGTGCAGTATAGTACCAGGTAGCGCACCTGTAATATGTAGTAACCAGCTGCTCTTGGGGGGGGCGAAAACGCTAAAGGGGGGCGAAAACGCTAGTGATCTCGCCCCCCGGGGGGGCGAAATCGCCGGGGGGGCGAGATCGCTGTCACACCGGCATGCAGAAACATAACCTGGCTTTAATTTCCAAATATCAACAAACATTTGCATTCATTTTTCATGTCTGAGGCCAGGCTATGGGATACCTCTGACCGGATCCAATAGTCATGGGGGGGAATATTTGAACACACCCATACCATGACAAATAGTGTACAGTCTACCTTATAAAAACTCCCAACTGCGCATGTTGCAATATACATTACTATTTAAATTTCTAACTACCAATAAGATATGGCACAGTTGGGGGTTAATAGACACATTAATATGTAGCTATTGTAGAGAAGAGGACGAATCAGATATTCATCAATGTAGGGTGGTTACACAATTTTGGATACAGGTAGAAGATTGGTATTTCAAACACACTGGAAGTCATTTACATCTTGCTTTGTTCAATGTGTCATTTGGTGTTATAAGTGATAGTTATCCAGCTTTGTCCAAATTTTCAAATACCGCAACAGGCGTCTTAGCTTAGAATCATTTATTTCGTATATGTCATATTATTTTAAATTAGAAAATATCATTGCTAGAATACTAGACAAAATTAACAAGCATATTGGTAAATGGGGGGAACTGATTGGTTATTTTTAATTTGATATGTCTTATGTACTAGAGTCCATTCCAAGACACCATGCGGATGTGTAATTAGATGTCTAGGACATTTGATACTTCAGAAATATTTTCAACACTGTTTCAACTTTATAAATATTTTCCTGGTCCTGTAAAACTTTGGAAATATTCATGGTGTGGAATTGGATACTTCTAATGGTTTTTAAATAATGATAACAGCATTCTACCATTATTTACCATTTTCTACCATTTTTTGTAAATGGTTCAGTAGGCTGGATAGCAATTCACATATCACATATCCTTGCAAAGTATGGTTGGGTGCCATGCAACAATGGCCCACCAAAAAGGATCCGCCAGTGCCCATGAGTGAAATCTAAAAATATACAGATGCAACAATAGGGCTTACTTTTTGGGGGGCAATAAACTAATTCTACCATTTGGCAAAGATTACAAATATTTGTAAATATTTGTAAATGTGAAATAATCACACAGAGGTTTTACAATTATTCTAAATAAAGATATTTTTGTACAGTTACTTTCAAAATGTTTCTAAAATATTCAAAGGAATTCAAATAGATGAGTATTTTCTTAGTCAATTTTTTGAAAAGAATTTAATCATTGTGGCTCAGATATTCTTTTATTCAAAATAATTCAGACTAATTACAAATGTCACCTAAAAACCTTGGAATCGACTCTACTGCAACAGTAATTGGGGTACAATTTCTTGAACTTCATTTGTTATTACGTTCACTTTGTTTTACTTATCAGTTCTATAGGTTCTCACTTGTTTCTTTGTGTTTTTGATCTACATGCCATGCATGTGTTTGTATGTGTTTCTTTTCTTTGAAAATCAATAGAAAATTTATCCAAGAGCTCTTTTAACTTTCAACAAAACTAAAAAAAAATTACAAGGATAAAGTTACAAACATGTTGACATTTTCCTCACAAGTTAAATGTTGTATTTATTGTTCTATTTTGTACAGAAACGGATGAGTGTTCCTCCAACCCATGTAAGAACGGTGCAACGTGTCATGACGGACTAGATAACTACACGTGTGCATGTACGAATGGCTGGGATGGTCTGCATTGTGACATTGGTAAATGGCAGTATTAGAGCTACTTTTTGTTGAATACGAAAAAATCTGGAAAACTTGTATTCTTTCAAATTGCCCTAACAATCTCTGGTGCAATATTCTACCGGCACCATATAATTTAGGAATAAAAAAAAGCACTGAATATGTTTGAATATTATGTTTCTATTTATTGTTCTCTCTCCCAAAGACGCCAATGAGTGTTCCTCCGATCCATGTCAGAACGGTGCCACGTGTCATGACGAACTGAACAGCTACACGTGTGCATGTGTGGCTGGCTGGGAGGGTATACATTGTAATAACGGTAAACCAAACAAATTGCCTTTCTACAAAATGAAAACAGATAATAATTAGGGTACCTACATATCTTTGTTTTGGTTTTGGGTATTAACTACTCGCCGTAAAGCATATGATATCTCTACTTATTGTTCTTTCTTCTACAGACACCAATGAGTGTTCCTCCAACCCATGTCAGAACGGTGCCACGTGTCATGACGGACTGAACAGCTACACGTGTGCATGTGTGGCTGGTTGGGAGGGAGCTCATTGTGACATCGGTAAATAAGAAAAAGGCTTTTAATATTTAAGTAACTAGAAAATAAACTGGCACGGTTCTAATATCAAAAAGAACTCAATACTAACAACGTTAACACTTTATTACGCAGAGTATCGGTATTTGTCGGTTAGACACAAAGTTGCCATCGGACAGAATCGCATCTTCTCCCAGTAACTTTACAACCGTTGGCCGGTCTTGCAACACATTTTCTTTAGTCCTATAACTTTACAAGTCGGATTATCGGTAGTTGCCGGTTAGACACAAAGTTTCCACCGGACATAATCGCATCTTCTCCCAGTAACTTTACAACCTTTGGCCGGTCTTGCAACACATTTTCTTTAGTCCTATAACTTTACATGTCGGATTATCGGTAGTTGCCGGTTAGACACAAAGTTTCCACCGGACATAATCGCATCTTCTCCCAGTAACTTTACAACCTTTGGCCGGTCTTGCAACACATTTTCCTTAGTCCTAAAACTTTACAAGTCGGATTATCGGTAGTTGCCGGTTAGACACAAAGTTGCCACCGGACAGAATCGCATCTTCTCCCAGTAACTTTACAACATTTGGCCGGTCTTGCAACACACTTTCCTCGATCCTAAACCATCTATGCATCGCCCTGCATGTCCTGCAAGTGCTCACGCCAACACTCGGGGCGCAAACTGACGTGGCATACGGACACGTTGCACATCTCGCATTTGTAGACAGTCTCGAACGGTCTGCACCGTTTCGCTCGTGGCATATGACGGCCAGCTTTTGCGCAGTAACGACAGGCTTTAGTGGGTTTCCCTTGGCTTATCTGCCGGTGGTTGCTGATGACTCCTGGCAGGGCCACGCTCGCAGTGGGTGTTCGGTGCCTTGCGGAGAAATTGCCGATTAGCTGCCGCACTAACGCCCGTCGAAAGCTCAGCTGGGCAACCCTATGTGCTGGGAGATCCTGTCTGCCAGCAGTGTATATCTTCCAGTTCAAGAAGGCGTTCACCACAGCTTTGTTCATGGCGTACCAGAAGATTTGCCTGTGCCATTTCTTCGAAGGCCGACCGAATTCGTACCCTGCCCGGAGCTGGTCGGCTGTGTCCACCGCCTTGTAGTGGAGATTGTACATGTTCATCGCTGCAGGACATGTCACCTCTAGTCGGGTAGCACCACTGGGACCCTTGCATCGCCTGGTGGTTAGTTCGTCGGGAGCACAGACACTAGTTCCCGTAGAAAGCAGTATGAGCGATTTGGTGTCTTGCCATTTCACAACCGTTACCGGCCCGTCGTGGTACCGGACAGAAGTGCCTCTCGGTACACTCTTAGGATAGGGGTCTGGGAACTTCAGCAATGGCGGCCTGCCTGGCCCAGGCCTAGGTTTGCGTGGAACGGGATGCCCTTCCGTCGGTAGGCCTGACGCATTTCGTCTCACCGTCCCCACAATGTAAGTGTCTTTGGTGAAAAGGTAATCTGCCAGTTGGACTCCTGTGTAGTAGGAATCGCAATAAACGGTGCGGTAGCATCCCTGAAATGGCATCGTCAGTCTATTGACGACTCGGGCGGGCTTCAGATCAAGAGGGCTGACATATTCGTCACCAATGCCGTGCATGCATCTTTCGTCCGGCGACATGTCCTCTGGGTCCGCACGCCCTCCACACACTTCGTCGGACAATATGTAGCCGTCTGTCTCAGCCAGAGCTCGGAGACAGTATCCATACTTTGTCGGCTTCGAAGGGTTGTAGCGCCGAAGACTGTGCCTTCCCCTAAACGCTACTGTCGCTTCGTCAACTACGAGATGCTCGCCGACATGGCGGGCACGGCAACTATTCCGACTGACCCTCTCCATAACTCTGCGTACCTTCATAACTCGGTCCAACTTCTCCCTTGCTTTAAAACTCTTCAGACGCTCGCTGCCAGGAGGACAGAACCCTTCGGGGGAGTAGTGAAGGTACCGCAAGATTTGACGAAAACGATGAGAAGGAAAAGTCCTTTTCATCAGCGTACACCCAACGTCATCGTCATCAGACCAGTACAAATCGAGTCTCGGTTGGTACGTGTAGCCGGCGCATATCATGCAGCCCAAAAAGGCTTTCAGCTCGGTGGTCGAGGTGGGTGACCAACGCGAGCGCCTTTCTTTGCGGAATACCCTTCGCCTCTGCCGGGCGTACCTATTGGTGCAACGCACGATATACCGGATAAGATACTGGTCCAACACCTCCAGAAAGAAAGACAGTTCATTCCGGTTGTCCTCGGCTCGCCTCGGGCCGACGGGCCCGGGTGCCCTGAATTTCTGGGGCTTGTACGGATGAACCTCACCGGCACTGACGGATGCCCACGGCCGTTCAGCTCGACCCCTCGCTTTGTTCCGTCGTGAAAACTCCCCGACTCGGGCACCTCTGACCTGCTTCGTGACGGAATACAAGTCAAAATCGTCGCTGTCGTCGCTGTCGACCTCCCCAGCGATATTCTGCCCAACAGCTCCATTCGCCCCGGCCGCCTCGGCTCTCTCAGCCACCGCTGCTTCCCAGAGATACATTTCAATGTCCTCCTCTATCTCTTCGTCGTCCCCGCTTGCCATCTCCTAAAACATACGAACATTCCCCTCCTTATTGGTCCGTGAGCAATCAAATCAACATCCCACAACAGCTCACAGATCAATCGCCCTACCATGAACAATGGACCACGGCTTAACGTCCTGTCCTAAGGACTGCAACCCTTTCCGGTAGCGTGCATGTCGGGTGAACGACACAGCCGGGATCGAACCCACGGCTTCTAGTTCCAGAGGCAAGGCCGCTAACCACTGGACTACGCGCTACCTAGGTAGGCAGAGCGACCCACGACATGGTCAGACACCCAGTAGAGCACTTTTTTGAAAAACCACCGAGACACGGTCTCGGGCTTGGTCTCGGCACCGGGAGGCCGAACTTAGGCCGAAAAAAGCGCGCTGCGCCCGCATGTGGTGGACACGGCGCCCGCTACGAGGTAGTCATCGGCGGCGAGAGGCGCCTCCAACCGCCGCCGACCTCGTTCCGCCGCCGTGAGCTGACGGTCACCCTTATGGCCGACATCCGGTCATGCATCCGATGTAACAAGGCCTGTACAAAGGAACCGTGCCTTGGCGTCACCTCGAGGCTCGGCGGGACCTTCCTGCCACCGCCGCATCGTGCTCGCTCGCATGGCCAGCCCGGGGCTTCCTCTGACACGATTGCAGTCGGGCGGTGCAAAGGTCACACACCGCCCGCCCAAGGCTTCACCGCTGCCCGGTGCAAAGCCCGTTGGACCCGCCAAACAGGGAAAAGTCACCGGGCAAGCCCGTCTTTTCACCGTGCGGAAATCTTGCCCGCTCAGCCACGGTCCCTGTCGACCAGTCCCGGACTGGCCAGCCATCGGCAGAAACCCGTCAGGGTCCGCGGAAGGCTGGCTGACTCCGAACAGGTCAAAAAGCGTCCACTCTCTCAATGTAGATTGAGCGACCTACAACATGGTCAGACACCCTGTAAAGCACTTTTTTGAAAAACGCTTCACGGGGTGGGTGCCGGAGCCTGGTGACCTGATCACCGCTGGCTATCCGGACCCGACCCGGTCGACCCCGACCAAGATCGGAGGAGTCTTTACCGGCGAGCCCGCCTGCCGGGCATTACCGAGCGGCCTTGCTCAGCGTGCCGGCCACTGCCCCCGCCGGCGTACCCCCGGGCTCTCCGTCGGCCTCGGGCCCGACGAACATTGGAGGAGTTCTTGCCGGCGAGCCCGCCTACCGGGCATTACCGAGCGGCCTTGCTCGGCGTGCCGGCCACTGCCAGGGTCGGCGTGTCTCCGAGGTCTTGGTCGGCAACGGGCCCGACCAACATCGGAGGAGTCCTTACCGGCGAGGAACGCCTGCCGGGTATTACCGAGCGGCCTTGCTCAGCGTGCCGGCCACTGCCCCCGCCGGCGTACCCCCGGGCTCTCCGTCGGCCTCGGGCCCGACGAACATTGGAGGAGTTCTTGCCGGCGAGCCCGCCTACCGGGCATTACCGAGCGGCCTTGCTCGGCGTGCCGGCCACTGCCCCCGCCGGCGTGCGCCCGCGGTCTTGGTCGACAACGGGCCCGACCAACATTGGAGGAGTCCTTACCGGCGAGGAACGCCTGCCGGGTATTACCGAGCGGCCTTGCTCGGCGTGCCGGCCACTGCCCCCGCCGGCGTGTCTCCGAGGTCTTGGTCGGCAACGGGCCCGACCAACATTGGAGGAGTCCTTACCGGCGAGCCCGCCTGCCGGGCATTACCGAGCGGCCTTGCTCAGCGTGCCGGCCACTGCCCCCGCCGGCGTGCCCCCGGGCTCTCCGTCGGCAACGGGCCCGACGAACAAGGGAGGAGTCCTTACCGGCGAGGAACGCCTGCCGGGTATTACCGAGCGGCCTTGATCGGCGTGCCGGCCACTGCCCCCGCCGGCGTGTCTCCTCAGGCTTGGTCGGCAACGGGCCCGATCAACATTGCAGGAGTTCTTGCCGGCGAGCACGCCTGCCGGGCATTACCGAGCGGCCCTGCTCGGGGCGCCGGCCACTGCCCCGGCCGGCGTGCGCCCGCGGTCTTGGTCGACAACGGGCCCGATCAACATTGGAGGAGTTCTTGCCGGCGAGGAACGCCTGCCGGGTATTACCGAGCAGGGTTGCTGGGGGCACCCGCCCGGCCTCCGCCGGCGTGTCCCCTCGGTCTTGGTCGGCAACGGGCCCGATCAGCATCGGAGGAGTTCTTGCCGGCGAGCCCGCCTGCCGTGTATTACCGAGCGGCCTTGCTCGGCGTTCCGGCCACTGCCGCCACCGGCGTGCCCCCGCGGTCTTGGTCGGCAACGGGCCCGACCAACATTGGAGGAGTCTTAGCCGGCGAGCCCGCCTGCCGGGCATTACCGAGCGGCGAGCTCGGGGCGCCGGTCACCGCCCCCGCCGAACGTCTGGTCTTCAACAGGCCCGGCCCGCGTAACCCTGTAGTCCCTCCGATCTTCTAATCGGCGGAGACACCCCAGTATCGAGGGGTGCCCCCTTGGACACCCGTGACACGGGCTCGCAGGGAAGACATTCTACAGAGCACAGTCTCTACCGGGGAGAGCGTCTCCGCCAGGAAGCTGAACACATAGAAAGCCTGTCGTTCGGCACTATCGTTTCCGAGACGTGGAAGGTGCCCTTCGTGGTGAAGGGCGCAAACGAGCGGAAGGGCTGGGGGTCGCTCCGCGAACCGGGACCCGCTGCGAAGACCGCCTCACGCCCCCTGAGCATCCCTGC
This sequence comes from Branchiostoma floridae, assembly GCF_000003815.2. NCBI lineage: Eukaryota > Metazoa > Chordata > Leptocardii > Amphioxiformes > Branchiostomatidae > Branchiostoma > Branchiostoma floridae. Next base: position 1,236,540 of record NC_049988.1, on the reverse strand, counting down.
CGGCCGGCCGGACCCGGTTAGACGCAGAGGGGACGGTGACGCCCGCCCTTCTCTTTAAGACCTCGGGGAGTGTAGCATCCGGTCGAGACCGCCGGTGGCTAGCCGGCGGGACCGAGACAGCAGTCCTCCCCTCTGCCCAAAGGAGGCCTTGGACCGCGGGACGCCCGCTCGAAGTCCGACGCTTAAGGTTAGGCCACTCGTCCGCAAGACCGATTGCATTGAGTCAGAGACTGAAACGCCACGCCGGGGTGCCGGGGAAGAGCCGTCTCACCTAGGCCCCGCCGTGAGACTAAACCGTGACCCCATTCCGCGCAAACCCGCGACGCGTCGCCCCTCCGCCAGGATATAGGTGCTCCCATTTTCGCTCGCCCGCCCTAAACTTTTCGCCGGGAGGACCTAACTCCGTCCTCGACCAGGCTACTCGGAGCGGCTCGCTGATTGAGTCTGGGGAACGACGGGCGCTCAATGAAGGCCCCCGACCAACGTTCCAAGGGAGCTGCCGGGTCCCGCCACCGAGCGGGTCGGCCTGGGCGCTCCTGACTCTCCGCCCGCGCTCGACGTCGTCTTAAGACGGACGACAAGCGATTGACGCGAGAGCACCGTCGGAGCGCCACCTTGTCGAGGCGGTAAGGAAGAGTGGGTCGGGGCGGGAGGCCAGGGGCACCGCCCGCTCCTTGCCACGAGGTGTGCAAATAAATAAATAAATAAATAAATGCACGCCAAACCGTGAGGTCGGCGCTTCTTCCGCATGTATTAGCTCTAGAATTACCACAGTTATCCATGTAGGATGTGACGATCAAAGGAACCATAACTGATTTACTGAGCCATTCGCAGTTTCACTGGGACAGTTGAACTTGCACGTGCATGGCTTAATCTTTGAGACAAGCATATGACCACTGGCAGGATCAACCAGGTAGCGAGGACGCCCTGGTGGCAAGGCGGGCGGGCGTCACAGTCGCTCCGGGAGACGCTCTAGGCGTCTCGACCGGGACCGCGCCAAGCACCCGAGAACCGCCACCGCCAAAGTCCGTAGCTACAGTAAATTGGGAATGCGCAGCGGTGCCGCAAACCCACGGGAGCCTGAGCGCAGAACTCCCGACCACACCTGATCGTTGCTTCCCTTCAACGCCCGAGCCGTCCCCGCGAGGGAACGGTCCCGCACTCTCACGACCGACGCGTCTGCCGAGCAGACGGACGGCCGGGTCTCGAACTGCCAAGACCGCAAGGCGTACTCGCACGCAGACGGAAGGGGCGAGCCGTCGCCGTTTGGGTCCCTGGTTGACCCGGGCGCTGCCTCCGCGGAGGCCGGCCCCGGCGCTGCTTCCGGACGCCCTCGGCACGGCCGTCCTCGCCCGCAGGAACGGAGGAACGGCCGCCTTCCTAGCCGGTTGTCGACCTCCGGCTGCCCTCGCGGGGAGTGGGTAGCAAAACGACTGGCGCCTCATAAAGGCAAGTAGGAACGACGGGCGCGCACTCAAGGCGCCCGAACGTGGGGCCCGCGCTTTTTACGGGCCCGACTACGTTCCAAGAGTGGTTCGGTGCGGGCGGACCGCCCGCTCCATACCACGAGCTCACGTTCTTGCTCAACGACAACAAGAACTTGTCTTGCGGCTAAGAATGCAGGCTGTATCACTTCACCTCTCCTGTCTCAAAAACGAAGTGTGCCACAATTAGACACTGTTTGGCAACGCTTGCTCGCACGCAGGTAGAAATGGCGGTGGACCCAGACTCAGCCTCCGCGGAGGAAGTGTCCGAGGTGCTACTTATGGAAACCGCCGACAAGTAGGATGTCGACCTCCGGCTGCCCTCGCTGGGAGTGGCAGCCTGGTCGGCGGGGCAGCAAAACGACTGGCGAGAGAGTGTGCGATCACTCGCCACTCGCTGCCGTTTCCCGAGCCAGTCAAAAAACGACCACTCTCTCAAGATAGATTGAGCGAGCCACGACATGGTCAGACACCCTGTAGAGCCCTTTTTGAAAAACGCTCCACGGGGTGGGTGTCGGGGCCTGGTGACCTGATCACCGCCGGCTGTCCGGACCCGACCCGGCTCTCGGTCATCAACGGCACCAACCAACATTGGAGGAGTTTCTGCCAGCGAGCCAGCCTGCAGGGCATTACCGAGCGGCCTTGCTCGGCGTGCCGGCCACTACCCCCGCAGGCGAGGCCCCGCACTCTCGGTCGGCAACGGGCCCGATCAAGATTGGAGGAGTCCTTACCGGCGAGTCCGCCTGCCGGGCATTACCGAGCGACCTTGCTCGGCGTGCCGGCCACTGCCCCCGCCGGCGTGTCTCCGCGGTCTTGATCGGCAACGGGCCCGACCAACATTGGAGGAGTTCTTGCCGGCGAGCCCCACCGAGAGGGGTGGGCCTCGGGTGCCGGGTTAAAAGTCCCCCGCCGGCCAAGCAGGCCCGTCTCGGTTACATAGCCAATACTTAATGCATTACGCCATGCCTGCAACACGATCAGGGCCGGTACAGTCCACTCCGGCCCCGTGTGCCGTTACTTCGTCCGCCAGTGCGGTCACATGGACCTACCTGACACGGCAGCATCGTTCTCTCGTGCCTTGACGGCCCGGGAACTCCACCACCGCGATCGAAGTCGGCTGGAGCCGGAGACACAAACCGCCCGCCCACGGCTGACAGCTCGGCCGGTGCAGAGCCCGTTGGCACCGCCGGAGAGGGAAAAGTCACCGGACCATCCCGACTTTTCTCTCCGTGGGCGTGTTCCCCGCACATCCAAGGTCACTGTCGATCCATCCCGGACTCGACAGCCACCGGCAGAAACCCGTCAGGCTCCGCGGAAAGCCGAGCTAGTCAAAAAACGACCACTCTCTCAAGGTAGATTGAGCGAGCCACGACATGGTCAGACACCCTGTAAAGCACTTTTTTGAAAAATGCTCCACGGGGTGGGTGCCGGGGCCTGGTGACCTGATCACCGCCGGCTGTCCGGACCCGACCCGGTCGACCCCGATCGGCGCCAACCGGCCTTTGGCACCGACACCCGGCCCGCCAAAGCGGTCACTGGGACCTGCCTTACGTGACCGGGGACCTGCCTTACGCAACCGGGGACGGTCACGGGTTTTGCCTCAGCGCAGAGAGGCTAATACATAGCCAATACTTAATGTATTACGCCATGTCTGCAACACAGTCAGAGCCGGTACGGTCCACTCCGGCCCCGTGTGCCGTTACTTCGTCCGCCAGTGCGGTCACATGGACCTACCTGACACGGCAGCATCGTTCTCTCGTGCCTTGACGGCCCGGGAACTCCACCACCGCGATCGAAGTCGGCTGGAGCCGGAGACACAAACCGCCCGCCCACGGCTGACAGCTCGGCCGGTGCAGAGCCCGTTGGCACCGCCGGAGAGGGAAAAGTCACCGGACCATCCCGACTTTTCTCTCCGTGGGCATGTTCCCCGCACACCCACGGTCACTGTCGATCCATCCCTGACTCGACAGCCACCGGCAGAAACCCGTCAGGCTCCGCGGAAAGCCGAGCTAGTCAAAAAACGACCACTCTCTCAAGGTAGATTGAGCGAGCCACGACATGGTCAGACACCCTGTAAAGCACTTTTTTGAAAAATGCTCCACGGGGTGGGTGCCGGGGCCTGGTGACCTGATCACCGCCGGCTGTCCGGACCCGACCCGGTCGACCCCGATCGGCGCCAACCGGCCTTTGGCACCGACACCCGGCCCGCCAAAGCGGTCACTGGGACCTGTCTTACGTGACCGGGGACCTGCCTTACGCGACCGGGAGAGTTTACGGGCTTCTCCTCGGCGCCTGGAGGCCTGGGCATCCGCTAAAGCATGCGTTTCGCCACAGCTCTCGGTCATCAACGGCACCAACCAACATTGGAGGAGTCTCTGCCAGCGAGCCCGCCTGCCGGGCATTACCGAGCGGCCTTGCTCGGCGTGCCGGCCACTGCCCCCGCAGGCGAGTCCCCGCGCTCTCGATCGGCAACGGGCCCGATCAAGATTGGAGGAGTCCTTACCGGCGAGTCCGCCTGTCGGGCATTACCGAGCGACCTTGCTCTGCGTGCCGGCCACTGCCCCCGCCGGCGTGTCTCCGCGGTCTTGATCGGCAACGGGCCCGACCAACATTGGAGGCATACTTAGCACGGCTCTCGCCGCCCGATCTAGAGCCCGTGACGGACATTGCAAGGCTAGCATCGGGTGGGCGACCCCGCATAATCGCCGCCGGAGTTTCACAGCTCTCGCCGGCCCATGAACTCACTAGCTCCCGGGACCCACCACAACTTGCTCGGTCATCTTTCGGGGAGGCATGGTCCCAACACCGCCGCTGGCACTTACGGACAGCAATTCCGCGTTGCCGGGAGATGGGACAATGTCACCGGGCGATCCCGCATGATTGCCGCCGGGTTTTCCCATTTTTTATTGCGACTAATAAAGTGTTAAGGACGCATTGTTGTGACTGCTGTAACAAATACACGACTGTGTGAATGACGGGAAGAATAATGATTATTATAAACAACATTATTTGTTTTTTGCACTATTTGCTTCAAAATATGTATGTTATTATAAGTCCGTTGTAAAATTATTTTGTATTTTTTTATTGAATATTTAAAGAAAAACCATTTACATAAAAAAAACTCCTATCATTACGTTGGCAAAGATAAATTTATAAACATGTTGACATTTTCCTTACGCGTAAGATAATATATATTACATGTTCTCTTTTGTACAGACACCGATGAGTGTTCATCCAATCCATGTCAGAACGGTGCCACCTGTCATGATGTAGCGAACAGCTACACGTGTGAATGCGAGGATGGGTGGGAGGGTCTACATTGTGACAACGGTAAACCAAACAAATCGCCCTTCTATCACAAATACAGCACTCATTTTGCTTCAGGTAGAACTTTCAAGTTGGACAAACCTAGAACAAACTCCTTAAAAAGAACTTTCAGGTATAGAGCAACATCAATGTGGAATCGGCTACCTATAGCACTACAGTCCGCCCTATCTTCAAGGTCCTTCAAAACTGATCTCTGTGACCTGGTCTCCTGTATGGAAAAATGATCTTGGCTGTTCCATAACTTGCGTATTGTGTATATATCATGACTGTTTTTAACTATGTTTGTAAATATTGTCCACTGTATGTGTTATCTGTGTATATGTATGAAGTCCAGGAAGATTAGTGGCGTGCCTTAGGGCACGTCACTAATGGATTTTCGAATAAAGTTTCAAAGTTTCTATCAAATGGGCACTGATAAAAATTAGAGTACTTACATATCCCTATTTTGGTTTCAGGTTACAACTGAAAGCCATAAAGCATGTAATATGCCTTTTTATTGCTCTCTCTACTACAGACACCGACGAGTGTTCCTCTGACCCATGTAAGAACGGTGCCACGTGTCATGACGGACTGAACAGCTACACGTGTGGATGTGTGGCTGGATGGGAGGGCCTGCATTGTGACATCGGTAAATAATAAAATGTCTTTGATATGAAAAATAGTAAATAAACTGGCACGGTTACGATATAACAACGCTATAAACGAATTGTAACTGCTGTAATTTATTTTGTATCCCTTCAAATGAATATTCGACAAAAGTTTTAACATATTATAGAATCAAAGTTAAAGACAACAATAAAGTTACAAGCCTTTTCACATTTTCTTCACACATTAAATGTTGTATTTATCTTTCTCTTTTGTACAGACACCAATGAGTGTTCATCCAACCCATGTCAGAACGGTGCCACCTGTCATGATGAAGCGAATAGCTACACGTGTGAATGCGGGGATGGGTGGGAGGGTCTACATTGTGACAACGGTAAACCAAACAAATTGTCTTTCTACCGAATGGACACAGATAAGAATAAGGGTACTTACATATCTCTGTTTTAGTTTTATGTTTTAACTACTCGTCATAAAGCAAATGATATCTCTATTTATTGTTCTCTATCCTACAGACACTGATGAGTGTTCCACCGACCCATGTAAGAACGGTGCCACGTGTCATGACGGACTGAACAGCTACACGTGTGCATGTGTGGCTGGCTGGGAGGGCAATAATTGTGACATCGGTAAATGATAAAATGCCCTTAATCTTCAAATTACTAGAAAATAAACTTACACGTTTATGATATAACAAAACTAATGACGAATTGTTGTAACTACTATTATGTACATTTGCAATTTTTTTTTGCATTGCTTTAAGTAGATATACGAGAGAACTTTTAACAAAAAATAAATCATTGCACTGACAATTACAAAGATAAAGTTACAAACCTGTTGACTTTTTCCACGCGTTAAATGCTGTATTTATTGTTCTATTTTGTACAGAAACGGATGAGTGTTCTTCCAACCCGTGTCAGAACGGTGCCACGTGTCATGACGAACTAAACAGCTACACGTGTGCATGTGTGGATGGCTGGGAGGGCATACATTGTGACATCGGTAAATAATGAAAATGCCTTTAATATTCAAATAATTAGAAAAATAAACTGGCACGGTTATGATATAACAACACTTAAAACAAATTGTAACTGCTGCTAAGTCCTTTTTTAATTTCTTTTGTATCCCTTTAAATGAATATTCGAAAAAAGTTTTAACATAATAAAATCAAAGTTACAGACAACACTAAAGTTACAAGCCATTCCACATTTTCTTCACACATTAAATGTATTTATCGTTGTATTTTGTACAGAAACGGATGAGTGTTCCTCTGACCCCTGTCAGAACGGTGCCACGTGTCATGACGGACTAAACAGTTACACGTGTGCATGTGTGGATGGCTGGGAGGGTGCTCATTGTGACATCGGTAAATACTGAAAATAGCTTTGATATTTAAAGAATTAGAAATTAAACATGTCTATGTTATGATATAACAACGATAAGGACAATTTGTTACTGTTGTTAAGTCATTTTTGAAATTTATTTTGTACTGCTGTAATTGAATATTAAACAAAAGGTTTAACATAATATTAATAAACTCGAATCATTGCATACACAATTATAAAGTCTGTTGACATTTTCTTTACGCGTTAGATGTTGTATTTATACTATTTTGTACAGAGACGGATGAGTGTTTATCCGACCCATGTAAGAACAATTCCACGTGTCATGACGGACTGAACAGCTACACGTGTGAATGTGTGGATGGCTGGGAGGGTCTACATTGTAAAATCGGTAAACGGCAGTATTTTAGAATTCGGTATTTGTTGAATTCGGAAGATTTCTTTTTTAAAACTTGCTCTTACAATGTCTGGTACAATATTTTACACTATACTTTTGTATGCAAATATAATGCACTGAATCTGTTTACATATTATATATTGTTCTCTCTCCTACAGACACCGATGAGTGTTCCTCTGACCCATGTCAGAACGGTGCCACGTGTCATGACGAACTGAACAGCTACACGTGTGCATGTGTGGCTGGCTGGGAGGGCACTCATTGTGACATCGGTAAATAATGAAAATGCCTTTCATATTCAAATAATTAGAAAAATAAACTGGCACGGTTATGATATAACGACAATTAAGACGAATTGTAACTGCTGCTAAGTCCTTTTTAAATTTCTTTTGTATCCCTTTAATTGGATATTCGCCAATTTTTTTAACATATAATAAAGTCAAAGTTACAGACAAAATAAACTTACAGGCCTTTTCACATTTTCTTTACATTAAATTTTGTATTTATCGTTCTATTTTGTACAGAAACGGATGAGTGTTCCTCCAATCCGTGTCAGAACGGCGCCACATGTCATGACGAGCTAAACAGTTACACGTGTGCATGTGTGGATGGCTGGGAGGGCATACATTGTGACATCGGTAAATAATAGAAATGCCTTTAATATTCAAATAATTAGAAAATAAACTGGCACGATTATGATATAACGACGCTCAAGACGAACTGCAACTGCTGTTAAGTCATTTTTGAATTCCTTTTGTATCCCTTTAATTGGATATTCGACATAAGTTTTAACATATAATAAAGTCAAAGTTACAGACAAAAATAAAGTTACAGGCCTTTTCACATTTTCTTCACACATTAAATTTTGTGTTTATCGTTCTATTTTGTACAGAAACGGATGAGTGTTCCTCTGACCCATGTAAGAACGGTGCCACGTGTCATGACGGACTGAACAGTTACACGTGTGCATGTGTGGATGGCTGGGAGGGTGTTCATTGTGACATCGGTAAGTAATGAAAATAGCTTTGATATTTAAAGATTTAGAAATTAAACATGTCTATGTTATAATATAACAACGATGAGGACAAAATGTTACTGTTGTTAAGTCATTTGTGAAATTTATTTTGTACTGCTGTAATTGAATATTAAACAAAAGGTTTAACATATAATAAACTGGAATCCTTGCATACACAATGTTAAAGTCTGTTGACATTTTCTTTACGCGTTAGATGTTGTATTTATACTGTTTTGTACAGAGACGGATGAGTGTTTATCCAACCCATGTAACAACGATGCCACGTGTCATGACGGACTGAACAGCTACACGTGTGCATGTTCGAATGGCTGGGAGGGTCTGCATTGTGATATTGGTAAATGGCAGTATTCTAGCTATTTATGTTGAATTCGGAAGATTTATTTTTTAAAACTTGCTCTTACAATGTCTGGTACCATATTTTTGTATGCAAATATAATGCACTGAATCTGTTTACATATTATATATTGTTCTCTCTCCTACAGACAGCGACGAGTGTTCCTCTGACCCATGTCAGAACGGTGCCACGTGTCATGACGAACTGAACAGCTACACGTGTGCATGTGTGGCTGGCTGGGAGGGCACTCATTGTGACATCGGTAAATAATGACAATGCCTTTCATATTTAATATACTAGAATGAATCAGGCACGGTTATGATAAAACAACGCTAAGGACGGATTGGTATTGTTGTTAAGTCATTTTTGAAATTTATTTTGTATTCCGTTGATTGAATATTAGACAAAAGTTTTAACATATAATAAGCTATAATTATTGCACAGACAAGTATAAAGTCTGTTGGCATTTCTCGCGATAAATGTTGTATTTTTTGTTCTATTATGTACAGAGACGGATGAGTGTTTATCCAACCCATGTAAGAACGGTGCCACGTGTCATGACGGACTGAACAGCTACACGTGTGAATGTGTGGCTGGCTGGGAGGGTCTGCATTGTGATATTGGTAAATGGCAGTATTTTAGGATTTTAGCTACTTTGCCTTGTATACAGAAGACATTCGATTTTTTTGTTATTCTTTGAAAATGCTCTGTCAATATCTGGTACAAGATTCTACTAAAATAGGCTCGTATGCGAAGATAATACACTGAATATGTTTACATATTTTATCTCTTTTTATTGTTCTAACTCCTACAGACACCAATGACTGTTCCTCCGACCCCTGTCAGAACGGTGCCACGTGTCATGACGAACTGAACAGCTACACGTGTGAATGTGTTATTGGCTGGGAGGGCACACATTGCGACATAGGTACTAGTACTCGTGATGACGTTATAATATTCATTAAACGAGTCTATGTTGTCAAGTTAAACAAAAGTACTACCGTAGATTAAGGGGAAAGTGTTTTTGGGGTGGGGGTTGTTTAAAGTATAGTATTACGTAGGTCTTAGTTACCTGGTTTACTAGAAGCCTTTTGTGTAGATGCAGACGAGTGTGATCCAGTAAAAACGGTGACACCTGTCGCATAAACATAAACAGAACAGCTACATGACTTGTGTGAATGTGCGGATTTGAAGGATACACACTGCGAAGACGGTAGTTTAAAAGATAGCTAATACCTGATGTTTCTGCAAACAAGACCAAACCTTGTGACTAATTTTCTGCCGTTGAATGCACAGATAAATGCTCTACTCATGCAACCTTCTGTACGACCTTAAGTTTGTAACGTTGATCTTTTGATACATGAAAGTAGTCGGACTGACTATTGTTTTGAATCTGTAGAAATCGTTGAATGCACCTCTGATCCATGTCAGAACGGTGCCACGTGCCATGACGAACTAAACAGCTACACGTGCGAATGTGGGTCTGGCTGGGAGGGTCTACATTGTGAAATCGGTACGTAATGCTTATAATCACATAGTGTGAAAAATACAAGTCGCTAACTGATGAGCTTGTGTGTCAAGCTGTTTAATAAGTGCATGTCAGTTGGCGATACTATTTATTTGTAACTATCTTTTTCTAACACTATGAATTACGTTCTCCTGAATCTTGTGACAAAAGGAATAAAAAAACATAAGTGAAGCATTTTAAAATTCTTTTGATACGTATTTGTACTTGTGACATTGCCATATAATTATGTTACCTTCACAGAAGGTACATATTGTTATGTTACCTTCACAGAAGGTACATACTGTTTTTGCTCTGTTTCTTCTTCTTTTCCGCACAAATAAAAAACATGAATATCTCCGAAACTAGACCTTGGAATATCTCGTAATTCAGCAAGCTGGTAGGTCGGCACATAAGACACTGCACCTTGGTCATTTGGTCCCCTAAAGATACCAAAAAATGATTTTATGGGGCAAAAAAGGGTGAAAAAACTAGCAATTTTAACACAAAATCGAACTTTCGAGCCCCAATAGAACTTTGGAACTACGTTCCAAGGACCCGAGGTCAACGACCGGTAGCTATGGAACCCGCCCGGGAGATATGGAACATGGTGTTCGAACGAGGTCAACGACCGCTGCTAAGCAACACGGAAGTGTCCGCCCGTCAAATGATGACTTCATCTTGCTTTAGACGGCCTGAATTGAGCCAGAAGCCGTCCTCTGAATGATTTGTGGAATTCATTTTGCCAAGAAGTAATAAGAGATCAAGAAATTCACAGAGCTTTGACTTTATTTTGTCGAATATCGGCACCCTTTGCAATCAAATTCAAGGAAGGTAGAATGAAATTGAGCGCAGGTAGAATGAAATTTAATGCCCCCAAAGTATCAAAATGTGTCTCGGTCTAGGTCAGTTCTAAGTATTTGTTTCAATACTTTCCTTGATTTTGTTTAAGCTATAGGTTTTGCAACCTGCACAAGCCAGCTTTACCATGAGCCATCCAAACATTGTTCAGACTGAGTCGGGGCGGCGGCGGTGGCGGCGGGGCGGCGGCGGCCGGGGCGCCCGGCGCGGTGTTCTCGCCATGATTTTGTCACAGCGTCGGGGCAGGGGGCCGGGGTCCAGGGGGGGGGGGCGGCCCAGGGGGGCGAAGCCCCCCTTAAGCTCTTGCATTTTAGGCTAATCAGAAGGCTTATTCTATCAGTTTTTAGGGCCATATCTACGATAATCGTAGCAGTCACTTAACTTCTTTTCAGCAGTTTAACTTAGCAGTATTTCGGGTCAAAGAGTCAAAGACAACTAAAAACTCATAAACAACAAACTTTACTCAGCTCAACAGTACTTATAACTATCGTCCGGTTTGCCATCCGAAGCTGAAGCGCTTCTTTATAGCGCTAGTACCTTCGCTGCGCTGCCGTGACGTGCGTTGTTGACGGTCTTATATCCCTACCGTACGTCGCCGCCTCGCTGTCAGACGATATTCCAACGGACATGTTTCAAGGAAAATATCCGGCGAAACCGCTGTTCCACGTCAGATTCTATTCTATAAAACACGTAACGTTACGTGGGAATAAATGTTAACGTTACAGTCTAATAAATATTTTGTAGAAGCACCGCTGTGGGGAAGTCCAAGGAATGCAATAATCACGTAGCATATGAAGTTCGCTGTCAACTGGCACGCGGCTGTTTGAAACTCTAACCAACAGCGGCGGCCTTTGATGAAGTGGGCGAAAAAGTGCACTGCCTTGGTAACAAGGAAGCCGACGGTGTGGTCGGGGCCACATGGCGAGGCTTCTCCCCCGAAAGCCCCGGCCCCGAAAGGAAATGCCCGGGTTTTACATACAAACTTACGATGGTTTGAATTTTACATTGCCGAATCAAAGAGCTTCAAATTTAGAACAGGAAATTTGGAAACGCGGACGGTCTTGCTCTAGAAATATGTCAGAAAGAATTGATTCTGTTTTCCGTGGTGAAAAAGAAATGACACAACTAGTTGTAAGCGCCTTTGTGTTGATCAACCCCGCTCCCCAAATAAGGACTTTCGCGGGAAATCTTATACATTTTGGCTGTTCCGGGAAGGGATCCCACCCCGCTGGTCACTCGTGGCGGCAAGTCCTCTGTTTACAATCATTTCGGGCGAACGCAAGGGCGATCCTGGGTGGGAGGGGCTGCGAGACAACGGCACGGCGGGTGCTCTGAAACACCTCCCTTCGAGCTGATAACTTCTTGAAATAGCGAAGGCGCGTGCTTGGCGCGTGCTTTTTGTGTTTTTACTACGATATTTTGTTATTTTTTCCCCATGTTTTGCCGCTACGCTGGATGAAAAAGCAGCGTAGCGGGCTTTTTACAGCGTCATTTTCCAGCCGACAGCGTATCGGCCCACTATGCTGAAAAGGCCTGGCGAGAATTCTATGTTGTGTTTGAGTTACGTAGAATCGAGAACACACACGGTGTGTAGTGCGCCAGCACTCGTCTTTTGATTCCACTGGTGTTTTCACGATTCTGTACAAGCCGAGGTTGAGTTGCGTGCTCCGCGCGATAATTTGGTGAACAAACGCACTCAGAGAGAATAACTACTAACGTTAGCACTAGTGCAATTTTCTCAGACAGGCTAATAACTGTGGTAACGCTACGTGTATTTGGTAACGTGGGGATTTCTTTGGATGTTTCCTGACATTATAAGTAACTGACATATAATCATAATAATGTAGCGAGACCTGTTCCTTTTTATCCACAGTACTGAATAGGAACGTTTACTCAAGTTCATGCATAGAGCTGTCGTCCAAATGAAACACGGAATGGTGTCACGGTTCTAGTTAACCGATTTTTGAGTAAAAAAAAAAACCTTTGAGCAAAAAGAAACACATGACTACGTTAGACGCAAGGTCACTGCGTGTCGCCGGCGGTTACATAAAAAACTCAAAGTTTTACGCCTGAGACATAAAGGTATGTGAAACAAAAACGATGGACTTGATGAGTTTATTTCGCTATTAAACTGACCTTGAACAAACATGATTAACTGCAGCGTGGAACGCCCGCCCCATCTTAGGTCACGGTCATTCCTTTCACCTTGTAATGTTCATCATGTAAGTTACCACAGCGCTGCGTTGGTCCCCAGCAAGCAAGTGGAGCACGGAAACGAAGTCAGCTGGGTACATTACAATTAAGCTACGTGCAGCTTTATACACGGTGGGAGTGGCCGGCACAGCACAAAACCCCAGGCACAAAGTCAACGCGAAAGTTTAGTGTAGCAGAAACCTAACCCCTTAAAGTTTGCATGATTGACAGGCGGACGGGTTCGAAGTGTGCCGGGCGGCACGTATTGATAATGAGGGCATAAACAAACTACGTACATCAAACGTAAATCAAAATTGTTTGCTAAAAATTAAAAGAAATTTATGAAATAAGAATTGCGGACTCTGAAAAAAATGATCGAGCCGTTCAAATATGAATGAATTTACACAGATTGACAGGAATCATATAGCGGAGGAAGCATATAGCGGAGAAGAGCTGCGTACTGTGAAGATTACATGGAGTGTGCAGGGGTAGCCATATCAATTTCAGCTCTGAGAGTATCCGTCAACTGCGTGACGTGAACGAATATAATAGATTTGTGGCAATTTTAGCGATTACGCTAACCAGCTGTTTCTATGAATTTGTGCGATTTACAGTAGTTGGTAACCACTAGACGGCGATCGCGCCGCGCTCTTACTGCGACATAAATAGGATTGTGTAGCCTTCGATTTCACACTGGGTATATTATAGAAAACGTAAAAGTGTGACAGAGCATGCTGAGGAGAACCCTTCGCGCTGCGTAGTACAAGCGGCAAACTCTGTGAGACGTTTTTGTGAATGTACCTTCCGATTTTTGTGCTACGCTAGACAGTGTGCCGTAACTTGGTAGGCTTGTTTTAATTTTGCTCTGTTCAAAGTTAGTCTAATTCAAGAAGACAGAAACGAGAATTCAATTCTATAATATTTTGGCTTCCTTTTGACAATAAAATTGTGACTGTGTGTGCTTCTTGTCTCACGTGAGGCTGAAAAAAATTCCTAGGCCCTGACCCTCCCGCAGACGGCCGTCTTCCCCACGCTAAATGTCGTCGAGTAAACCCTGTTGACGACCGTCAGAAATGGAGAACCTTTGTGGACAGACAGACTGCCCTGTGGCTTGTAGCTATGGGACTGAGATGAGATGATGATGAGAAACCCTGTGTGGAACAATATTAGACGTTGTGTTCATTATTCAAGATGCATAACGTTACAGATAAAAAATTATCAACATTTATTTGTACCTTCTTGTCTTATCCTGTGTCAACATCTGCAACTATTTCAGTTTACCCTTCCTGGTAGAAATGCTAGGCTAGACCATGTGAAGGTAACATTCTGTATTTGCTTGCAAATGTTACCTGTCTAGTTTTTGGTTTGTTTCTTCTTCTTCTTCTTCTTTTCCGCACAAATAAAAAACATGAATATCTCCGAAACTAGACCTTGGAATATCTCGTAATTCAGCAAGCTGGTAGGTCTGCACATAAGACACTGCACCTTGGTCATTTGGTCCCCTAAAGATACCAAAAAAATGATTTTATGGGGCAAAAAAGGGTGAAAAAACTAGCAATTTTAACACAAAATCGAACTTTCGAGCCCCCATAGAACGTTAGAACTAGGCTCCAAGGACCCGGGGTCAACGACCGGTAGCTGTAGAACCCGCCCGGGAGTTATGGAACGTGACTTCGAACGAGGTCAACGACCGCTGCTACGCAACACGGAAGTGGCCGCCCGTCAAATGATGACTTCATCTTGCTTTGGACGGCCTGAATTAAGGCAGAAGCCGTCCTCAGAATGACTTGTGGAATTCATTTTGCCAAGAAGTAATAAAAGATAGCTTTGACTTTATTTTGCCGAATATCGGCACCCTTTGCATATCAACTTAAAGGAAGGTAGAATGCGCCGACACAATATTGAAATTTAATGCCCCCAAAGTATCAAAACGTGTCTCGGTCTGGGTCTATATCGAGTTAATTTCAAGTATTTGTTTCGATGCTTTTCTTGATTTTGTTTTAAACGTTTTGCAATCTGCATGCACAAGTTTTACTCTGAGCCTTCCAAACATTGTTCAAATTCTACGTTGTGTTTGAGTTACGTCGAATCGAGAACACACACGGTGTGTAGTTCGCCAGCACTAGTCTGCCACTTGTGTTTTCGTGATTCTGTAAAAGTCGAGGTTGAGTTGCGTGCTCACGCGATAATTTGGCGAACAAACGTGTTCAGAGAGAATACTAGTATTAGTAGAATCTTCTCAGACAGGCCTACAACTGTGGTAACGTTACATGTATGTTGTTAACGTGGGGATTTCTTCGGATGTCTCCTGACATGATAAGTAACTGGCGTATCATCTTAATAATGTAGCGAGACATGTTCGTTTTTATCCACGGTACTGAATAGGAAATCAAGTTCATGCATAGAGCTGTCGTCTAAATAAAACACGGATCGGTGTCACGGTTGTAGTTAACCGATTTTTGAGTCAACAAGAACATTTGAGCAAAAACAAAAAAAAATTATGACTACGTTATATTAGACGCAAGGTCACTGCGTGTTGCC
The DNA here is from genome assembly GCF_000003815.2 of Branchiostoma floridae. Taxonomy (NCBI): domain Eukaryota; kingdom Metazoa; phylum Chordata; class Leptocardii; order Amphioxiformes; family Branchiostomatidae; genus Branchiostoma; species Branchiostoma floridae. Next base: position 1,220,917 of record NC_049988.1, on the reverse strand, counting down.
GGCTGTTAACGTTACATTTAAAAAAAAGCATGCATAACGATCGTCATACAATTTTACGCCTGAGACATAAAGGTATGTGAAGCACAAGGGGTGGAGTTGATGAATTTATTTCGCTATCAAACTGACCTGATCAAACAAGATTAACTGAAGCGTGGAACGCCCTCCCCATCTTAGGCTATAGGTCACGGTCATTCCGTTCACCTTGTTGTTCATCATGTAAGTTACCACAGCGCTGCGTTGGTCCCCAGCAAACGAAGTCTGGACTCTGGGAAAATTACAATTTATCTACGTACAGCTTTATACACGGTGGGAGTGTATAAAGCCACAGCACAAATCTCCAGGCACAAATCAGCAGAAGTCTACTCGAAAGTTCAGTGTAGCAGAAACCTAACCCCTTGAACTTTGCATGATTGACAGGCGGACGGGTTTGAAGTGTGCCGACTGCGGTATGTATTGATAATGAGGGCAAAAACAAACTACGTACATCAAACGTAAATCAAAATTGTTTGCTAAAAATAAAAGAAATTTGTGAAATATTGATTGCGGGCTCTGAAAAAAATGATTGGGCCGTTCAAAGTATGAATGAATTTACACAGATTGACTGTGACAGGAAGCATAGCGAGCACGGTGGCGCGTACTGTGAAGATCACGTGCAGTGTGCAGGCGTGAGATCAATTTCTGGCGTGAGATGGTGGCAACTGCTGAGTGAATGAATAGAATAGATTTGTGGCATTTTTAGCGATTACGCTAACCAGCTATTTCTGTGAATTTGTGCGATTTACAGTTGTTGGTAACGGGAGGTGCCTCACATTTCACGCCCAGAACTCATGGTGCTCCATCGCTACTTGGCAGGTCAAATTTTGATGAATGGATTTTTAACAAATGCGCATTAATACGGTTCATGATCCCTTCGCGCTCCAATTACAAGCTGCAAACTCTGTGAGACGTTTTGTGAATGTACCTTCCGATTTTGTGGCATGCTGGACAGTGTGCCGTAACTTGGTGCGCTTGTTTTACTTTTGCTTCAGAAGTTAGTGATGAATTAAAGTAGACAGAAATAAGAATTCACTTCTATAATATCTTAGCTTCTTTTGACATTTAAACTTTGACTGTATGAATTTTTTGTCTTATGTCACGAGACGTTGAACGGGTTTTATGCACTATTTGCGACGGCCCTACTAGTAAGAAAATCATTACGAAAAAACAACACCGCCTACATCAACAAATCTTCGTGTACTTTTTGGAAAATATCTTCGAAATCTCTCTATCAAGTTTCAGTTTTATTGACGGTCAGCCTAAAGGAAGTACAGCACGCCTGACATCGGTAGAAATTTATATTTTATAAGCAACTTATTTTCCACGTTTTATGAAAGAACGCATTACAAGCATGTGAGGTCCGAGCGGCTTGCAGGAGACTATTTTGAAAGACATTTAAATTCACAAAGATTTTCGACTTTTTTGTTACTTCTGTAGTAGCAATAACTGATAGTTAATCAGATGAAAATGACAACAAAAAGTCATCGCTAGCACGATGCGACCGCGTGACCGGAACACTGGTAGGGGGAGGGGCGCCGACCGGCCGCGGGTTTGACCGGTTGTTCTCTCTCGCGGCCGGCGGACGTTAGGAATTGTCAGCACGACTGCACCGTCCGAAATAAGATTTTTGCAGACTTTGTCAATATTTACGTATACGCGCCGAGTTTGTCCGTCAACAATGACGGAAAGCGCAAGATTTAACGTATTCTTGTGTTATCAACTGATTTTCGCGACGCGCGCTCCGCGCCAAGTCCAATACTTGTGAATTTTTTCCGAGTGATTCAAAGGTTTGTTTTTTTAAACATATGAATATGTTGAAGGAAACCAGTTTTATCCATGGCCCTCTCCCAAGCCAAGACGGTTCTCCTTTTCTCTCCCCCAAGCCAACAAAAAAGTTCCTAGCCCCCCCCCCCCCAGACGACAGCCTTTCTCACGATAATGTCGTCGAGTAAACCCTGTTGACGACCGTCAAAAGTGGAGAACCTTTGTGGACAGACTGCCCAGTGCCCATGTGGTTGGTAGCTATGCAACTGAGATATGAGGATGATGAGAACCCCTGTTTAGAATAAAATGGGACACTGTGTTTATTATTCAAGATACGTAACGTTACAGATAAAAAAAATATTGAAATTCATTCGTCTCTTCTTGATCCCTTCTTGATTATCCTGTATCATCTAAATCAGGTAGAAATGCTAGGCTAGACCATGTGTGAAGGTAACATTCTGTATTTGCTTGCAAATATTACCTTTCTAGTTGGTTATTGTTTTTTTAACATCTTTAAAACAGTATCTTATTTGACACAAACGTTTCAATAGCTGTCAAGTCAACATCACCTCAGGCGACGACGGAACTGAAGTCACCAAGACTGACGTTAACCTCACAAGAGGGTACCTCAAAAGCGACACCGACTTCATTTACGGCAGCTGTTTCAACCACATCAAATATAAAACCAGGTACTTTGCGACTTTGTCGTTAATCTCTTTAAAGAGGCTAGGCAGTTCGAAAGAAGAAGATTACTGCTACAGTTATTATTTGAACATAAGTTCAATGTATCGGCAAAACTAGTATTACAGCGTATTGCTCAGAAATTGTTATATCCATAATCCAAGTTTACTACGTAGCAAGGAATACTTTGTTTATCCACATGCCTTATAACTTACACATGCCGTCAACATCGTTTAACTCTAAATAATTCTCCCAATTTTGTTATTGAAACCTGCAAACCGTTTGTTAATTCCAAATGCTGTGTCAATAATGGTGTATCATATTACCATATCAAACCATTCCGTTATGTGTAATTGCATTTACTGTCAACATAATCTTACAAAGCGTTGACCAGTGAATATATTGTGAAAGTAATTAGACCTGCCAGACAATGTTGCTGATATACAAGATCGACCACGTGTTACTCATTTTTAGAGAGTCCTCGGAAGATCGTATCAGCAAGCCTGGCGATGCAGGTCCCGTTTATCGCAGCGTATCAAGAAAGGAGTTCGACCGAATTCACGGAACTGGCTGGGAAAGTCAAAGATTCGGTGTGTGTGGAATTGTATTGCCATTTTACACCTATTACTTTTGCCATATTAACCATATTTTGATTGCATACATCTGCACCGTACTGGCATAAGTAAAATTTTGCTACTATATGTGACAATATTTTTCTTATTTCCAAGCTAACTCGTATATACGAAGGCATCCCTGGATTTCTGGAAATCATCATCCTTCAGTTCATGTGAGTCTCACACTCTAGCTTTAATAGTGCATCACAAAATGCTTTTTTTATTCTTGCACATAGAAAATTTTTCTCAAAGGAAGACTTTTTTGTGTTTAAGGAGAACATTTGTCCACGACTTAGAAAAATTTCTGAAGTAATTTCATAGAATTTTCTTGAGGTAATATTTATCTTCTTGAAGCTATAATACTTTTTTAAATATAACGAAAAAAATAGTATTGCTTGATAAGAAAGTAAAGAATTTCGACTTGAATTTATTGCCAATCATTAGAGCAAACATCTTTTTGAGAAATGATTTCCTTATTTACAAAAATAAGGAAGTGTTTCTTGTAGGACTTGCCACGGAAATAATATTCAATTTTTTTTGCCTATTTGTTCTTTAATTCTTTATGTAGGAAATTTTTTTCCACTAGCTAAGAAAGAAAGAGAAAAATGTTAGACAAAATCTTTGTCACTGCCTAATAATGATTACTCAAGCCCTGAAAGCTTTAATCTTTTAAAAAAAACACAGGGCACATAAAGTCTTTATTGACAATGTTGAGTTTTGTCTTTATTGGGGCAGAAACATCAATGGACATTAGATAAAAAAAATCCTAAGACAGGCAAGATAAATACGAAAAACGTGTAATATTCTAATGGAATTTATGGTCACCTTTTTTCCAGCCCTGGAAGCGTCGTGACTAGGTACATGGCGACATTTGACAGAGAGAGAGCTGAAAATGACAGTGCAATCACTGCCATTGCACAGAACAACCTAATGGCAGCCATTGACAATGGTACCTTTGACAGTACGCTGAATGTCACACGGAGCCAGGCACTTCAACCCACTACGTTAACGAGTAAAGGTATGGGTAATCCATTATTCGTGAAAGAAGTTTACAATATTATAGGGTTAATGACCCGCCCTGAGGTGTATACGGTGCCATAATTCATGGCGGTTCCTATAACCACCGAATGAAGCGACCGAGTCCTTTTCCTTGCTGGCCGGGGTTAATTCTTGTTCTACCTACCTTTCGAAACTTCTTAGCTACGTGGCTGGGCGATAAAATCTCACCAACACTCCCTGCACCTTTCGTATACAGCACTGTTTGCGACTATCTCTATGTACTACAAACGCGTCCGAACTGGCGCCATTTAATGCACTCTCGTGGCTCTCGATCCCAGAGTTGTAAAATCTTCTACTCACAAATCATGTCCAGTACTCTAAGAACGAGACCTATGCCCATATTTTTGGACCAATTTGGAAAAAGCAGGTGGTTATGGCCTCATAATCATCTAGTTTTGGGTGGAAATGTAGCCTTCTGATTAGTCCACGGCGCCTGGCTGTATGATAATGTTGAATAGTGTCATAAGTGATGCATGAGTTAGGTGATAAAATATCCTTTGATTAGTGCCACATAAAACACGTAAGGATGCTGGGGATTGGGTGTCCACGAAAGTTTCGGACCTAGTCTGGTGATTTTGCATTTTCTTCGTCAGACCTTTTTCTTCTTTACTAGCCCGACCAGACTGTTGCTCTCCCTTCCTTCGAGCCGCCTGACCTGCATGGCCAAGCGAGGAAATCTAAACACCACTCTCTGCACTGTTACTTTGTGATTGAATCTTAAACGTCCGAAACACGTTTTGATTTAATCCATGTCCGCGTGTATATCCCTCATTATGATTGTTCAATTCCCTTAATTCCCTGTGTTAAAATTCTTCTGATCGTTTTTTTTTTCAAAATTACTTTAACACCAGGCCAACGTTTAACACCCACCTCACCAGAATTCTATGTGTTACGGCGTCATAACCAGCATGAAATGGACTTTTCTGATTGGTCTACGTTCGCCCGGATTTATGTTATAAGTATACGATAGAATTAACAAGCGTCCACCTTTTTATGCAATTTTGACAAAAAGGAATTGAAAAATATACATTTCAATAGAGTTGCAGCAGATATCTGGGGACCCCAGTCTTTGTGGACTGACATGTGGTGAAGGTGCGGTTTGCCAACTTAGTGACCTGGATGGAGACATGATCTTTGAATGTGTTTGTGAAGACAACTACTGCAACGCAGGTGTCTGCAAAGTGGTGGTCGACAAGGGACCTGAATGCGAGTAAGTCAGATTAGGATTATACATATACACAGTTAAGTTGCGAATAGTACGAATTTAAGTAAGCATTTTGAATATTTTCCTTACCTTCTTCCAAAAAATATCATATATCGTTTACCTAGATCCTGGGTTCAAATCAGCTGATATGCTACCTATCTTGTGCACTTGGGAAAGGCACATGACGCGACTTTCCCCAATTCAGTCTGGGTGAAAATATCACCTAGCTTCGGATGATTATAGTCACCTGTTATTTCAATCATTTTACTAACGTAGTAAATATGAATTGATTACATATAAAGTTCATCAATGTCTATTTAAGGTATCGCCTTGCAAAAAAGCGTACTTATTGCTTTAAAGAAGGATAGGAAAAATCTTAATACACTAATGGGGAGGCTCCAACCGAGCTTGTTGTATGTTTCATGTTATACAGGTGCCCCTCCGTGTTGGTACCCGTTTACCACGGAGATCGGTGCAGTCCTCTCTTAACCCAGGCGGCCGTCATCGGTATCGGTGTAGGATGTGTCTGCGCCGTTCTCATCATCATTGTAACAGTCGTTAAGATGGCCAGGAGGGCACGGAAAGTGGGCAAGAACCGACAAGGCAATAGGTATGTTACTATTCATAACATAGAAATAGAAAAGTTAGTTGTATAAGCAGATTAGCACTCGACTTCTGCCAGTGCAGTTACTATGTCATAGTAAATGTTATAATAATCTTTGAGAACGTTTCCTTTTGAAGGTACCGTCCCGGTGGACTGACTATCGACAATTATGGAACCTACACCGATTACTCTGATCGGGCCCGGCGGTACAGCGCAATGGGACAGAAGCAAGTGTCTGGTAGCCAGGTATGGTCACCCTAGTTTGAAAGTTCATTGAACTATTCTCTTTTTTTTTGCTTGTGGGTGTGGTGTTTTAAAATACATGGATTTGGATGTGCAATGTATTTGATATTTCACCTGGTCGAATGTTTAATTTTCGAAAATTATAACATCAAATTAATCACCAGCCACTAAATATGAAAAGACTGTCACATTACAAAGTGTTTTTGTTGGTACGACTGTAACTTATCTTGATTCTTCAGAAATTTTAATGAATTTCATGTTCTCCGAGGATGAACTGAACTGAACATGTTGTGTTACAGTTAAGGATCCCACGACCCAGTGTGAAGTACAATCCCGATGGAAATTAGACATACATGTAAGTAGTGCTAATGTTAGCAGAGTGTTTGTAAAATAATCGACTACGCCTGCCATGTATGTATTTTATAGCTTTGTCGTTTCCTTTTCATTCAAGCAGTTGTAGCTGAGATTCGTAATATCTATTTACACATTCCAGAGTAATTGAATATAAAAATATGAGCTAAGTCCAGACTTACTGTCCGATTGTTTTTACCAACACAACCTTTTGCATATCAGAAATATGATCTAGAAATACTGGGGTATGTTGCTATTCAGACTTGCTACTGTCGCCGCTAACGGCTGCTGATACACGCTCGATCCCAATTTCAAACTGGCCTACAATTTCGTTGTAGCGTATGTCTTTTAGAATCTCCCCAAGCACACTCGTGACAGATTTAAGCCAGGAAAGTATATGCCAAGAATTGTAGACAACAAGACAAGACAAGTGACCTTGTTCTTGTCTATATCGGTTTTGTGCGCCCGGTTTTAGAATACACATGCCGAGTATGGCATCCAGGTTTGACTGTTGCCGAATCTAAGTCAATAGAGAGAGTACAGAAGAGAGCCTGCAAGATAATCCTTGACCAGAACTACACCTGCTACAGGTCAGCACTCACTGAACTCTCTCTGACACCACTGACTCAGAGACGAGAGGAACTGTGCAGAACGTATGCTCGCTCTCTCTGAAGATCCCCGATCTTCAGAGACTGGCTCCGACCGTGCCGTGGGGAGATTTCGGGTAGAGAGACTCGGTCTAGTAACAGACTCCAGACTCTGAAAGCGAATACTACTCGTTTCAAGAGAAGTCCGATTAACTACATGGTTGCCTTGCTAAACGATGACTTTGTGTGAATAGCTTTTTAAATTGTTTATTGGCGATATTCAGTAAATATTCTTGTATAATGATGACATGTTGTGAATATTTTTAACAGATTTTATTTCAATTGTAAATGTAAACGTGCCTATCAATTCAGCCTTAGGGCTGCCATTTGGGCCATGTATATGTGAATTTTTCTGAATAAACCAGTCATCATCATCATCATCAAGAATTGTAGACCAGTTTACCAAGGTTATAACTTACCTACAGCAGGGGGATTTCTGATAGAGATGGTTGCTTTAGTAAGATTCGACAAGACTAGAATTTAAGTTACATAAACGGCATCGTATTTTGCATTGCATTTAAGGCTGACATACAACAGAGGTCGTGATTTGTGCCGTTTTCTTTCCAGGTCCAAAAGAAATGGACATCTCTCCACCACCACAAGCAACCATAAGTTATATATATATAGCCGGAACGTATCTTTTATGAAATAATATTTTATGCTGAAATTTTTATCTGAGTTTTAATAAATACTATTCTGGTACATTGAACCGATCAAGATTATACTCGTAGGTGAAGAAGTATAAGCTGAACGAGTCTTTTTTATTTGTATGCCATATAACAGTGGGGAAATATTTCGGGTCTTATGATCTCTTATCAAATAAGATAACTTCTTTATATTTCATCACTTTTTTTCGAAACAACCATGCAATGTGTGGCTGTGTCATTTACACATACTGTGAATGGAAACAAGAATAACTGCTCTAGACGCTTAATACGTTTTATCATGCACGCGTGTTAAGGCAATCCACCTATGTTATTAATAATTTCTTACATTGCATATGACCTTGACTTATTTATACGGCAACATGATATATATCATTAAGAATTGTCTTTCTTATGGTTATCTTAATAGAATTAGAGGTGATATTTTTGCGTATGATGAGGTCGCTCATTATGAAAGAAAGATTACAGGATGATTTTGTGTTATTATGCATCAGAATGTTTTACATACTAAGCAATGTTTTTATACGATATCCAAGAAAATATGTTGATGTGATCTTTGTCAAATATGCGGCATTGTGTTGTATGTGTCGGACAGTAGTTTTTCCATGCCGTCTTGTTACAAAAATGATGCGCGAATATATCCCATGTTCTGTTGAAATCTGTTCGCTTGAAATCATTAAAAAAATCACGACAATAGGTTGGGGTGATAGCAAATGTAATGCGACGATATATATGTATCAACATGATGTGAAATAACTGCTGTATACTTGTTTTACCATTTTAATATTGCTGTGTATTAATGGCCAATGATTTGGGAAATATATCTATAGCTGCCTGAAGTGTTATCAGAAGCAGATTGCGAAACTGCGAATGCTGTGTAGCTACAAGGTCATGGTAATTCACAAAATGGTGGGTGATGATTGTGTTAATAAAAAAATAAGATGGAAGGAAAAATAAAATATTTGGCCCAGATCATTCACAGTGTGTGTGTGTGTGTGTGTGTGTGTGTGTGTGTGTGTGTGTGTGGTGGGGGCTATGGATTCGTTATTCGAGTCACGTGTCTCCAAGTCATGTAATCAGAGTAATTGAATCATCACTCCTGAAGAAGGTCGACGTAGGTGCGACAGAAAATTCGAGGTGAGCAAAATTTGTGTTGTATGACAGTTTAAAAACTTCAATATGAATTATATCAACACAGATGTGCTTTCATGCTAAAGTGATGTACGTCCACTTAAAAAAAACGCCAACACCTCTCCCACCACTGAAAATTGACGAATACCCGCTTCAAGAGGTTAAAGTGGCTAAATTACTGGACCTGTACATTCAAGCTGACCTCAAATGGAACACATGTAGACTCCATGGTAAAGAAGGGTAGCATGAGACTGTTCCTACTCAGAAAACTGAAGTCATTTCGACTGTCTACAGAGAACCTGGTCACTATCTACACTAGCTACATCCGACCAGTGTGTGAGTACGCGGCAACATCCGACCAGTGTGTAAGTACGCCGCACCGGGACTCATTCAAGAACAACCAACTGGAGAGAATCCAACGTCAAGCCTGCAAGATCATCTTAGGCCGGACGTACTCCAACTACGCAGATGCCCTGCACGTTCTAGGACTTGTAACCTTGGACCAGCGCCGAGATCAGCTGTGCCTGAGCACAGTCTCCTGACTTTCGCCACTGGTTCCCTGCTCGACATGGAGACATTAGCGGTCGCACTATCAAGCAAACAACTGGACAACTTCAAAACTAGAACCGAACGCTTCAGAAAAAGTGCATTACCTTAAATGACTAAGTTGTTCAAGGATGCAAATGTCAGTACATTATAAGTGCAATACCAAGCATCTACCTGGTATAATGATGATGAAAGTTGTTCTTGACTTTTGACCTTAGTAATACAATTTATTCTGTCTATAACGTTATATGTAGATTTTAATCAATCAGGTAATTCGTACGTATTTTAAATAATGCTTGTTATTTCCTAAAGTGCAATTATGGTGCAAATATACGACTTTTGTGAACACAGGCACAATTCAGTCAACATTGATAGTTTGACTGCGAGGCTTTGTATATTTCATGTGTAGTTCTGAATAAACCAATCTACTACTACTACAGCATGGGCTATGGAACTTAGTTTATGATTTCAAGATATGCTTATTTTCTGGCAAGCGAAACAAGTGAGGTAATTAAGAGAACAGGTAACATTCAATTTCTCATGTGTGTAACTTGTAAATCAAATTGTGACGTCGGCCATAGAAGATCAGATTTTTAAACTGTTGTTGTCAATTTTAGGATCAAACGATAGAGTAAAAATCACATATGGTTAGCACTATAACGTTATATTCACTATATACACTTTTTTCGAAAAAGAAGAAAACGGGAACATGTGAAAGGAGACAGTCCTCCGTAATGTAGGCAGCGTTGTCAGCACACTAGATGGGTAACGAGGCACACGAGATGACCTTTCACCCCAAGAAAGAGTTCACCTTTCACCCCTTACTGCTCCTGACAAACGTTTGCAGGACTGTTGTGCGGAGGTAAAAATCAACACTGTTAGCAGGTAAGAACGTGAAATGTGCAAAGTATGACTGCCTTATTATCATGAACCTAAGGAGGTATAGGTCATTTGTATGGTATATGGGCCGCATTAGGACGAAATGCAAGACTTTTCGGGGTGATGAAAATTTAGGTGTGGGAGGGGGGGCGATATTTAGTCCTTCGAGACAAAATGCTCCGGCTACCCCAAAAAGCTAGCGCCAGGTTTGTTCGAATAAAAAAAATTGTTACTAGTACTATTAAAGTAAACCCGGGAATAAAGGGGGAGGGGCAAGTAAGAAATTAGTGGGTGGGTTTTTTTTTATGTCGTTTTGATGAGAGTAAAGGTTCGAAAGTTGCTTTTATTAACCCTTAACCTTTCTGTGTTTATGTTTCACATTGAGCAGAAAACGTTCTGCATAAAAATTTTCAATATTTTTATCTTTGAATGTTTCATCTATTCACCTCTTTGATACTTCCCAGAATCCGTTGCTTCATGGTTCCGAAAATGGATGTTACAACAGTTGCTCTTCCTACTAGTAGACTCAGCATGCGAAACAAAGGTGGAACAAGCTAAAACCTTCCTTAGGAAGACGGCAAAATGTGTAGTGTAGACAGTTGTAGTGCGAGATTTTGCCAGAGTCAAACCTCTGCGTTTGCCACAAACAGTAAGTCTAGACATGTTTAGCTTTCTTTATGTGTCTTTTTGTACAGAAAGTCCCTACAGCCGGATTTGGTGCCACCTCTCTTTAAGACATGGCAGAGGCAGGAAATGGGTCTCCTACTGCTGTTCCCCTGTATTGCAGTTATGGGTCTCCTGTTGGAGTTTTATGTGACAGAGATGCAGGCATTGTCGTAGATCAGCAAGCAAAGGAGGCAGCAAGCAAAAGCAGTTTGGACTGTCAATTAGAAGCACAAACTAATGAAAGACGGTACGTATGCGTGGATTGCGGGTACAGGACAGCTAACAAGAATGACTTATCAAGACATATCAGAAAGCATACAGGTGAAAAACCCTACAAGTGTGACCAGTGTGATTATTCTGCTACACTGAAAGCCAATTTGGAAAGACATCTACTCCAACACACTGGTGATAAGCCCTACATGTGTGGGGAGTGTGGGCACAGAACAACTCAACAGTCTGCCTTAGCCATACATATGAGAACCCATACTGGTATAAAACCATACAAATGTGACCAGTGTGATTATTCTGCTGCACAGAAAAGTAATTTGGACAGCCATCTTGCAAATCACTCTGATGAAAAACCCTTCATGTGTGAGGAATGTGGGTTCAGGACAGCTCATAGGCGTCACCTATCCAGACACATGAGAACTCATACTGCTGAAAAACCCTACATGTGTGGGGAGTGTGAGTACAAGACAATTCAAAAGTGTGACTTATCCAGACATATGAGAACTCATACCGGTGAAAATCTCTACAAGTGTGGCCAGTGTGATTATTCTGCTGCACAGAAATCCACCCTGGAAAGCCATCTACTCAAACACACTGGTGAGAAATCCTACATGTGTGGGGAGTGTGGATACAGGACAACTAAAAAATCTACCTTAACCCAACATATGAGAATCCATACTGGTATAAAACCACACGAATGTGATAAGTGTGATTATTCTGCTGCACATAAAAGTAATTTGGACCGCCATCTCAGAGCAGAACACTCTGATGACAAACCCTTCATGTGTGGGGAATGTGGGTTCAGGGCAGCTCATAGGCGTCACCTATCCGGACATATGAGAAGTCATACTGCTGAAAAACCCTACAAATGTGACCAGTGTGATTATTCTGCTGCAAGGAAACACCATTTGGACATCCATGTTGCAAAGCACACCGGTGACAAACCCTACATGTGTGGGGAATGTGAGTACAAGGCAACTCAAAAGTCTGACTTATCCAGACATATGAGAATTCATACCAGTGAAAAGCCCTACAAGTGTGGCCAGTGTGATTATTCTTCTGCACAGAAATCCACCCTGGAAAGCCATCTACTCAAACACACTGGTGAGAAACCCTACATGTGTGGGGAATGTGGATACAGGACAACTCAAAAGTCTGCCTTAGCCATGCATATGAGAACCCATACTGGTATAAAACCATACAAATGTGATAAGTGTGATTATTCTGCTGCACATAAAAGTAATTTGGACCGCCATCTCAGAGCAAAACACTCTGATGAGTGATGACAAACCCTTCATGTGTGGGGAATGTGGGTACTGGACAGCTCGGAAGTCTAACTTATCCCGACATATGAGAACTCATACTGCTGAAAAACCCTACATGTGTGACCAGTGTGATTATTCTGCTGCAAGGAAACACCATTTGGACATCCATGTTGCAAAGCACACCGGTGACAAACCTACATGTGTGGGGAGTATGAGTACAAGACAACTTAAAAGTCTGACTTATCCAGACATATGAGAACCCATACCGGTGAAAAGCCCTACAAGTGTGGCCAGTGTGATTATTCTGCTCCACAGAAATAGACCCTGGAAAGCCATGTACTCAGACACACTGGTGAGAAATCCTTCATGTGTGGGGAGTGTGGGTTCAGGACAACTCAAAGGCGTTACCTATCCAGACATATGAAAATCCATAGTGGTAAAAAAACTTTTCAAGTGTGACCAGTGTGATTATTCTGCTCCACGGAAACATCATTTGGACATCCATATTGCAAAGCACATGAGATGTCTTATTTAGAAGAAAATTTCAACAAATGTGCTAACACTATATGGTATTTGTATCTGTACCTTTCCTTTTAGATTAGTATGTATCAAATGGTTTCAACAATGTACAATAGAGATTTCTAGTTCTTTTGGGCAGCGGCAAAGAAATCTACAACAGTGATCTGGATAACCATGGCTTATGAGAAATACTTTAAATGTCAAGAATAAGAAAGTTTTAAACCGAGATAAGAAAGATAATTCCATCAAAGTTCAGGCTTGCTAGGTAACTTTTACTGACATCCTAGAAAATATTGATCTTCAATCATTGTAACAAGTGTACCTAAAGTGAAAGACTGATGTTCTTTTTAACACCTATTTACTACATATAAAGTATACACAATATATTTCTATGTATTGTAGTAGTTTATTGAGGATATTACTAAGGTCAAACATTTTCAAAACAAATATTTTGGAAGTCTGTGAAAAATGAAATGTAGTTTCTCTAATAGATAATGTAGTTACATTACATGTACATGTATATAATAACCGGCAAAGATAACATGGGCTATCGAGCTCAGTTAATTCAAGATATGTATTTTTCTGGCAAGTGAAAACAAATAAGGATATTAAAAGTACAGAGTATATTCCATTTTTTATGTGTGGAAGTTGTAATTTATTGTGTAGACTATAAAGGTCAGATGAAACATACAAAGAAAACAGACCGAGGCTTCTCGTGTTATACTGTTGGCACACAGACGCACACGCTCAAAACATATCCTTACGCCATTCTGGCGAAGGTAAAAATGAGGAAAGAGGACATGTAATGTAACATGTAGGCAGCGGTTTCATCACATTACATGGGGAACAAGGTATACACGAGGATGACCTTTAACCCGCAAAAAGTTCACCTTTCACCCCTTGCTGCTCCAGACGACTACAGGAGGGTTTGGGGAGGTAAAAATCAACGCTAGTGGCAGGTAAGTCTAAAGAACCTGAAATGTACATAAACTGACCACCTTATCGTGAGCCAAAGTAGGTGTAGGTCATCTGCACGGTACATGGACCACATTAGGACGACGAAATTGAGTTGGGGGAGGGGGCGAAATCACACGCCTGAAGCGTCCTGGAAGTCTTTCGAGAGAAAATAAAGGGTTACACTCAAGTTTAAGCACCTCAGTATCATCATGCTGTAAGCACCTCAGTATCATCAATGTGTAAGAATAAAAATTGCTTCGGTACTTTTCACGCTGGTCCGTTGCTAGGCTATTCTTCTCGTTGCTATGCTAATAGGCCACACCCACAGGCGGGTCTGAAGTGCCGCACGGCATATATACAGAAAGCAGCAGAAGTATTTCCCAAGATTACAATCGATTAGTTTATGATATAAATTAACAAAAGTATATACATGATAAATGAAAATGTCAGCCTTGAAACGACGTAAAACTTTAAAAATGTCAGTGTAATACAGTGCTCAAATCCCCGCTTTCACGGGACGTGGCAAAAGTCACTTTCGGTCACGGGCTGAACTCTGAACCCCACCGACTTTTTTTTCTCATTTACGTTGGAATCAAACATTCATACCCTTATCTAAGCTCAAACTTTCTAAAATCAATTTCTACTGTGTAGTTTTTTTATGTCTGATACATTTAAAATTCTGTTCCTATATACGATACTTTCTTCTCCCATAATTCCTGAACGCACCAATAGAAAAACAAATACGAAAACCAAGATGGCGGGCGGCTTTTGCTCTTTCAAATGGAGTAGTTTTTGTTTCATTTTATCGGTAGGATCGGAAGATATCGGTCAAAATATGAAATGTGCACTTTATTCAGAGTTTCCACGCTGAAAAAGAGATGTTTTGCAGCTATAATGAGGCGGTGTTGGCATAGATGGCAGTGTGGAAATGTGACAGAAATCGTACAACAGAAACAATGTTGGAACAACCTGGGAATGCAAAATTCCAGGTCATGCCATGGATGGTTTGTGCTCGTGGGGTTACAGTAAGAAATGACCCGGTCGGGTTTTAATGTCGTATCGATAGGAGTAACGTTAGAGGCTCTACTTGTTGTGCTTGCGGGGCCTATCTATTGGAGTATACAAGAGGCACGCCCGGACTCAGAGTGGTGTAGATGCTTACTAGTAGTGAGTTTTATTCAAACCAGATGTTATTACAGTGGCCAGGTTAAGGGCTACATCATGGCGACAGTACAGTATACATATGGAGTGGGTATACTGACCATATAACATATCTATTACATTTTTAGTCAATGAATGTTTCATCTATTTAAATCTTTGTTCTGTCCTTGGTTTAAGGCATGGCAGAGGCAGGAAATGGGTCTCCTACTACTGTTCCCCAGAAACTCGGTGATGGTTCTCCTATTGGAGTTTTAGATGACAGAGATGCAGGCATTGTCGAAGACCAGCCGACAGAAGGCAAAAGCAGTTCGAACTATCAATTGGAAGCACATACTGATAAAAAACGTTACGTATGTGGAGAATGTGGGTACAGGACACCTTGGAAGCATAACTTATCTCAACATATGAGAATTCATACAGGTGAAAAACCCTACAAGTGTGACCAGTGTGACTATTCTGCAAGGAACAGAAGCGGCCTTGATAATCATCTAGCCAAACACACTGGTGACAAACCCTACATGTGTGGGGCATGTGGTTACAGAGCACTTTTGCACTCAACCCTGTCACAACACATGAGGACTCATACCGGTGAAAAACCCTACAAGTGTGACCAGTGTGATTATTCTGCAAGAAACAAATGCAATTTGGATTATCATCTAGC
Source organism: Branchiostoma floridae (assembly GCF_000003815.2). Taxonomy (NCBI): domain Eukaryota; kingdom Metazoa; phylum Chordata; class Leptocardii; order Amphioxiformes; family Branchiostomatidae; genus Branchiostoma; species Branchiostoma floridae. The sequence goes on along the minus strand of NC_049988.1, from coordinate 1,205,036 downwards.
CAAACATACTGGTAACAAACCCTACATGTGTGGGGAATGCGGGTACAGGACAACTAAAAAGTGTCACTTATCTAAGCATATTAGAATCCATACTGGTGAACGCTACAAGTGTGACCAGTGTGACTATTCTGCTGCGCAGAAATCCACATTGGACGGCCATCGAGCAAAACACACCGGAGAGAAACTTTTCATGTGTGGGGAGTGTGGGTACAGGACAGCTTATAGGCGTCATCTATCCAGGCACATGCTGGTTCATACTGGTGAAAAGCCCTACAAGTGTGACCAGTGTGACTATTCTGCTGCACGGAAATCCAGTTTAGACAGCCATCTTCTCAAACACGCTGGTGAGAAACCCTACATGTGTGGGGAGTGTGGGTACAGGACAGCTGTCAAGAGTCACCTATCCAGGCATATGAGAACTCATACAGGTGAAAAACCCTACAAGTGTGACCAGTGTGACTATTCTGCAGCACGGAAGTCCAGCTTAGACAGCCATCTTCTCAAACACACCGGTGAGAAACCCTACATGTGTGGGGAGTGTGGGTACAGGGCAACGCGAAGGTTTTACTTATCCCAACACATGAGAAGGCATACAGGAGAAAAGCCCTACAAGTGTGACCAGTGTGACTATTCTGCTGCACAGAAATCCACCCTGAAAAGCCATCTACTCAAACACGCTGGTGATAAACCCTACATGTGTGGGGAGTGTGGGTTCAGGACAACCCAAAGGAGTCACCTATCCAGACATATGAAAATCCATAGTGGTGATAAAACTCTTCAAGTATGACCAGTGTGATTATTCTGCTCCACGGAATCATCATTTGGACATCCATATTGCAAAGCACACTTGTGACAAACCCTATCTTACAAGTTTGGAGAATGAGGGTACAACTGAAAAGACAACTGAAAAGTCTGCCTTATCCAAACGTATGAGAACCCATTCCGGTGATAACCCTACAAATGTGACAAGTGATTATTCTGCTGTACATAAATCCAGCTTGGACAGCCATCGGCTCAAGAACACCGGTGAGAAACCCTACATGTGTGCGGATTGACGGTACAGGACAACTCGAAAGGGTGCCTTATCCAATGTATAAGAATACTGATATATATATATATATATACATACATGTAAAATAAGGCATACAAATGTGACCATTCTTTTATCATTTTTCTTCACAGTAGTCCACATTGGTACCATTCAGAGATCTTGCAGCAACAAAAAGCTCACTTATTTAAGTCTTATCGCATGAACTATCATGATTCAAAAAGTCACAAATGTACATTTTTTATAAGAAAAAATTCAAAAAGTGCCATAAAGTAGATTTTAGAACATGTACAATACAGAATAAATTCTCATGTCTGACGAAATGAATCTTAGATACCATAGTACCCAATTTTATGTCATTTGGCCCCCAAATTAAGGTGTCATCTGACGAAAATGCAGACAATGGTACTCGTTGCCAAGCAAAACAAGTTGCCTAGCAACAGTTGCTATGCAAAAGCAGGTTTCTATTATCTCCACCCCTAGAATTGTTTCTATTGTTCTATAGAACACTTGTGCTAAGTATCATGCTTTTACCATAATTTGAGCACTTTTTGCACCAATCGCCTAGACTATTAGAGTGAGCAGCACGAGTTGTTATCAGCTTTCCAGATGTCATCTGGCCTTTAGCAAAATACAATGATGAGTAACTCTATTACTGTTTATAGTGCAGGTACAGAACAAATTCTTAACATAAGTTTCCTCTAAGTTTATGATCTATGTGAGAACACTTATTACACGTCTCCCGCTGATATAATTGAATAAGCCGCACTCACAGTTTTGAGTGTGCATTAACTTTAAGATCAAAGATTACTTGTTTGCTGAGATGTGTTTGGGATTTGTATTTTTTTGCTTGTACTGTGAGATGTCTTATTTACACAGAAGACAACTTTGACAAGTGTGATAGCACTATCTGTATCTGTACCTTTGTAGATTAGTATCAATCACATCGTTTCAACAAAGAAATGTACAAAGACTAGAGTTCCACGACCCCATACCTTCGCCAAATGATTCTTACCTTTACAACTGCTGTTTATTAAGTAATTGTCATTAATTATGCAAATAAGGTTCTCATTTGCATAAATTATATTAGCTGATCATCTCTATCAGATAACAGACATACACATCTATATCAAAAAATGCTTTTATCGCATTTTCTGATAATTATTGCAAATAAGGATCTTATTTGCATAATTAATGTTCAACGATGTTGACCTGTACATAATTTTTCATTGCTACAAGTAAGAAGTTCCAGTGATTTATCACAATGACATTATAGTGTTTTCTCATTAATTATACAAATAAGGACTTTTTCAACAATATCTATCTATCAATATTCTTCTCCTTCTCAGTTACAAATGTCACATGTTGCAATGGTCCTATAATGGAACTGAGCGTGTTTATACGATTCCCTAATTAATTATGAAAATAAGATACTAATTTGCATAATCAATATGTCACTATATGAAGCATCATTTAAAAGTTTAAAAAGTTAAACCCTCCTCGCGCCTGGTGGCGCATAGGGCGGTGCCCATCTCTGATTCCTTAGCCCTGGGCCACACAACGCAATCACTACAGCAGGGGGCTAGTCTGTGTTCAAGTTCCATACTCTTTACCGAATGCTGAGTGCTTAGCAGAGAAAGCAGCATGTACCATGTTTAAAGTCTTTGGTATGACTCGGCCGGGGATCGAACTCACGACCTACCGAATGCAAGGCGAACACTTTACACACAACCTCTCGGTGCGGATCCAAACAGGCTGCCACTGCGCCACGCGGTCCCACTATTTAAGCTACGTACCAAAAATCCTAACAATTCGTTCACCCCTTCCTGAGTTATTCCCTTTCAAAGTCTGACACTAAACCAGCCCTGCATTACCAAAACAAGCTGCTAGGAGTCCCAAACCTATACCATTTACTCTCGACATCAAGACCTGTCTACCACTTAAAACGTATAGCCGCAGCATGTTCAGAACTTGAGATATCCAGCCCGGAGGTTCCGTTGCAGTACAATAACAAGCCGCTAGGAGGCCCAAAATCGAATCGTTTTCTAGGTCTCACCAAGACCTACCCACATGCCAAACATCAATACAATCTGCAGACGTCCTTGAGTTATAGTGGTCTTCTACAAAGTGAAACACACATAGGCACAGACGCTACCTAATATATAACCTTCTTGGCGAAGGTAAAAAACAGAAGAAGGGTTCTCGAGTTACAAAGCTTAAAAGTCAAAACATAACCTTACGCCACTTTGGCGAAAAAAAATGTGGAAATGGGACAGTCCCTCTGTAAATGTAATGTAACATGTAGGCAGCGGTTTCATCACAATACATGGGTAACGAGGTATACACGAGGATAACCTTTCACCCCGCAAATAGTTCACCTTTCACCCCTTGCTGCTCCAGACGAACGGTACGAAACGTATGCAGGACGGTTGTGTGGAGGTAAAAATCAATACTAGAAGCAGGTAAGAACGTGAAATGCACAAAATATGACTGCTTTATCATGAACCAAAGTAGGTATAGGTCATCTGTATAGTACATAGTCCGCATTAGGATGACGAAATTCAATTGGGGGAGGGGGCGAAATCACACGCCAAACGTCAGATGTATTTCGAGAGAAAATATTTATACTAGGGTTAAATACAAGTTCGACTGTAAGATACTTAAGCACCACGGTATCACCAAATTGTGTAAGAATCACTTCGGTACTTTTGCAAATGTGACTGAGAAATAGTACAGTGGAAACAATGTTAGAACAGCTTTGGGATACAAAATTTCAAGTCATTGCCATAGATGGTCATGGGGTGGCACTAAGAAGTGACCAGGCCGGGTTTTAATGTCGTTTCGATGGGAGTAAAGGTTCGACAGTTGCTCAATCAACTTTTCGTGATTTAGTTTTCAATTCAGCAGTGAAGGTTCTACTTGTTGTGTTTACGGGGCCAATCTATTGGAGTACTAGTATATACCAGAGGTGTAGATGCTGTGTAAGTTTTATTCAAACCAGATGTTAGTACAGTGACTGGGGTTCAGGGTTACATACTGGGGACAATACAGTATATATTTGGAGTGGATATACTGACATTATAACACTACTTATTTAGTAACTTTAGATGGAGGAATGTTTCATCTATTTTGATTTTTGTTCTGTCCTTGGTTTCAGGCATGGCAGAGGCAGGAAATTGGTCTCCTACTACTGTTCCCCAGGAACTCGGTGATGGTTCTCCTATTGGAGTTTTAGATGACAGAGATGCAGACATTGTCAAAGACCAGCAGCGAGAAGGCAAAAGCGGTTTGAACCATCAATCTGAAGCACACACTGATAAAAAACATTACGTATGTGGGGATTGTGGGTACCGGACACGTTGGAAGCATAACTTATCTCAACATATGAGAACTCATTCAGGTGAAAAACCCTACAAGTGTGACCAGTGTGATTATTCTGCAAGGAACAGAAGCGGCCTTGATAATCATCAAGCCAAACACACTGGTAACAAACCCTACATGTGTGGGGAATGCGGGTACAGGGCACTTTTTCACTCTACCCTGTCAAAACACATGATGACTCATACCGGTGAGAAACCTTACAAGTGTGACCAGTGTGATTATTCTGCTGCACAAAAATACCATTTGGATAATCATCGAGCCAAACATACTGGTGACAAACCCTACATGTGTGGGAAATGCGGGTACAGGACAACTAAAAAGAGTCACTTATCTAGGCATATTAGAATCCATACAGGTGAATGCTACAAGTGTGACCAGTGTGATTATTCTGCTGCACAGAAATCCACATTGAACGACCATCGAACAAAACACACCGGAGAGAAACTTTTCATGTGTGGGCAGTGTGGTTACAGGACAGTTGTCAGGAGTCACCTATCCAGGCATATGAGAACCCATACTGGTGAAAAACCCTACAAATGTGACCAGTGTGACACTGTGTGCTGCACAGAAATCCACATTGGACAGCCATCTCCGCAAACACACTGGTGATAAGCCCTTCATGTGTGGAGAGTGTGGGTACAGAGCAGTTCAAAAGTCTGCCTTATCCATACATATGAGGACTCACACGGGTGAAAAACCCTACAAGTGTGACCACTGTGATTATTCTGCTTCAGAGAAAGCCACATTGAACAGCCATGTTGCAAAACACACTGGTGATGAGCCCTTCATGTGTGGGGAGTGTGGGTACAGGACAGCTGTCAAGAGTCGCCTATCCATGCATATGAGGACTCATACAGGTGAAAGACCCTACAAACGTGACCAGTGTGATTATTCTGCAGCACATAAATCCAACTTAGACAACCATCTTCTCAAACACACTGGTGAGAAACCTTACATGTGTGGGGAGTGTGGGTACAGTACAACTCGGAAGTCTCACTTATCCCTACATATGAGAAGACATACAGGAGAAAAACCCTACAGGTGTGACCAGTGTGACTATTCTGCTACCAAAAAATCCACCTTGAAGAACCATCTAGCAAAACATGGGCAAGGAACCCTACATGTGTGAAGGTTGTGGGTATGGCACTGTGCGAGAGTCTCACTTATCAAAACATATGAGAACTCACCCCTACAAGTGAAATGCATTCTGGACAGCCATCTAGCTAAACACACTTGAAAAAAATACTCGCGAGTTCTGTCCTACTTGCGTCGTTTTTGACCAAGGTGTTCGAAATAGAACAGGGGGCTGGCCGGGTCTTATGGTGTTCGGCTGGAACGGTCCATTTTGAACAAAGTAGAATAGGTGTGTCTAACTTGTCCCAAATTTGCACATCTATGACCCCACTCTTGAGAGAAACCGTTATAAGAGTTAGCTGTGTGAGTAATTTGAGCAGCTGAAAAGTCAGATGTTGTTGCCTGCCTTCTGAAATATCACACTGATGAGAAACTCTGTGTTTATGGTGAGGGTACTGGACAACTTTACAGCAGAAGTTTGTAGCCATACCTGTACATGCATGCCACACTAATAGGTAGAATATCAAGGTGTGCACACTACTACATGTGTCCCACAGTAATATCGTAAAGTAAGGTACTTTACACTTACAGTAACTGTTATGATTGTGGATTGTACTTACCTTTCTTTGTTCATGATTCTTTCTTTATATGTTTTTACAATGTATTTAGTTCTGAATCCCCAACATTACTCACAAGGTCCTACTGTGTTGAAAAGATCTATATATAAGACACTTTTTAATACCCATAAGTATGTTAATGCTTTAGAGTATCTATATAGCCTTTTATATCAGATGGCTGCATCAAAGTATACAGTAGAAATCTCAAGTCCTTTTGGGTAGCGGCAACGAATTCCACAACAGATTGTGAGAAATTCTAAACATATCAAGGATAAGGAGACCTATGTAACTAAATAATTCCATCAAAGTCTCGTCAGGCTAGCCGACTTTTTACTGACATCCTAGGAAATATTTAGCCTCAATCAATGTAACAAGTGTACATTAAGTGACTTATTTACTAACCTCTACTGTATAAACTATAAATTAGTATATATCATAGTATTATAGTATTGGTATATTGATTGTGCTAAGCTTGTGTTGAACATTTAAAAAAATAAATGTATTTTCATAGGTTCAGAAGAGATTTGCTTTAGTCTTCGCCATAGCCTACCAATAAACAGCTAGTAACTTAGTATTGCTTGGGTTGTTTTGATTCGGTTTTGATTCTTAATGTACACACACACACATACACATACACACACACACACACACTTTGTAGTGGAATATCTTGCACATCAGATGCCCATTTCTTGATCGGGGATAGGGCGCTAGCGCCTGGGATAGAGTCCTAGTGTTTGCCATATATTTGGAAGTTAGGTCTCAGTAGATATCGGTAACGAAAGGCCATAACTAGGGGTTGGTACCGGTACAGAAAATTTAGGTCCGGTTCAGGCCCAGAGGATCAGGTCCGGACCTGAACCTGATTCAGTATGAGAAAACATGTGAATGGACGATACTAAAAAATGGTCAATTTCGCTACAAAGAAGTATGTTTTGTGGACTAGTTGACTTCCACTGGCGTTTTAAAATCCTGCAAGACTAACTGCCTCTGTATGATTGACTGTAAAACCCTATACCGGTACCCACCCCTAGCCGTAACACATCCAACCACCAACCTTACAATGAAGCTTTTGCTAAAGTATGCAGTGCTCCTACATTGATAAGAGTCAGTGAGAGCAGTATGATATGGATACCTTACTAAATCTTTCGGTGTCTGTGTCACATTTCAATCCGCCCTTTGGCACTAGATTAATTTGGGAGAATTTGCAATGGAGAACATTTAAAAATGTACGAAGTTCTTTCTCTGCTTAGCAATCGGCACCTCTGAGTATCGGAATTGCACATACTCCATTGCCAGTGAACAATCCCCATTGTGTTGTAGCCCATGGAAACGGGGATATTCGCGAATCTGGATATATTCAGCCTATGGGTAGATCCTTCATAACAGTGTTCGACAAATCTTGCTCAGTATAACTGGCTAGAGCCATATCCGTATCTACCTAAGATAGATTACACCATCCACACGCTCGCAAACAAACGCGCGGTCCCTGGTGCTGAATGCTGTTCACATGTTCATACGTCACTGATGCTGAACAGTATCTAAATGCAAACACAAATGTCCCTGGTACTGAACAACATCCTTTCCCAAACACACCTGTCCCTGCTAAACACCATCAGTACAGAAACACATGTCATTGGTACTTTTTGAACACCATAAACACAAGACACAGCTGTCCTTGGCGCCCTTGGCGCTGAAGACCGTCAAAACAGTAAACACACCTGTCCTTGGTGTTGACCACCATCCAAACACAAACACACATGTCCTTTGTGCTGAACACCATCCACACACAATCACACGTGTCTTGGTGCTGACCACCATCCACATTCAGGTAAACACACCTGTCCTTGGTGCTGAAGAACATCGACAAAAACACACCTGTCCTTGGTGCTGAAGAACATCAACACAAAACACACGTGTCCGTGGTGCTGACCACCATCCTTTCCCAAACACACCTGTCCATGGTGACCAAAATCAACAAACACACCTGTCCTTAGTGCTGAACACTATTCACACACAGGTAAAGCACACCTGTCCTTGGTGCTGAACACCATTCTCGTACAAAAACACCTTTCCCTATCGCTGAACACCATCCACAAAAAACACAGCTATCCTTGATACTCAACACCATCCGCATTCAGGTAAGCACACCTGCCCTTGGTTCTGAACACCATCCACACAGTAAACACACCTGTCCTTGGTGCTAACCAACACCCATACACAAATACACCTGTCCCTGGTGCTGACCACCATTCGCACACAGGTAAGCTCCCACGTCCTTGTTGCTGAACACCATCCACACACAAACACACCGGTCCCTGGTGCTGAAGAACATCCACACAAAACACACCTGTCATTGGTGCCTAACACCATCCACATAATAAACACACCTGTCCTTGGTGTTGACCACCATCCAAACACAGACACACATGTCCTTTGTGCTGAACACCATCCACACACAAACACGCGTGCTTGGTGCTGACCGCCATCCACACACAAACACAAGTGTCATCGGTGCTGACCACCATCCACAGACAAACAGACCTGTCCCTGGTGCTAAACACCAGCAACACTCAAACACACGTGCCCTTGGTGCTGACCAGCATTCATACACAAACACACCTGTCCCTGGTGCAGACCACCATCCACACACAAACACACCTGTCTTTGGTACTGACCACCATCCACAGACTTACAGACCTGTCCCTGGTGTTGACTAAAATCCACACAAAAACACACCTGTCGCTGGTGCTGAGCACCATTCACACACAAACACATCTAATATCTGTCCCTTGTGCTGAACACCATCCACAGACAGGTAAAGCACACATATACTTGTTGCTGAACACCATTAACGCACAAACAAACCTTTCCCTATCGCTAAACACCATCCACGCTAAATACAGCTGTCCTTTGTACTGTACTGAACACCATTCGCATTCAGGTAAACACACCTGCCTTTGGTGCTGAACACCATCCACACATTAAGCACACCTGTTCTTGGTGTTGACTACCATCCACACACAAACACGTGTCCTTTGTCCTGCGTACCATCCATACACAAACACACCTGTCCCTGGTGCAGAACACCATCCACACGTAGTAAACACGCCTGTCCCTTGTGCTGAACACCATCCACACGTAGTAAACACACCTGTCCCTGCTGGTGCAGAACACCATCCACACGTAGTAAACATGCCTGTCCCTGGTGCTGAACACAATCCACACGTAGTAAACATGCCTGTCCCTGGTGCAGAACACCATCCACACGTGGTAAACACGCCTGTCCCTGGTATGGTGCAGAACACCATCCACACGTAGTAAACATGCCTGTCCCTGGTGCAGAACACCATCCACACGTAGTAAACACACCTGTCCCTGGTGCAGAACACCATCCATACGTAGTAAACACATCTGCCTTTTGTGATGAACAACATCCATACAAAACACACCTGTCATTAATGCTGACCACCATCCACACACAAACACACCTGTCCTTGGTGCTGACCACCATCCATTCTCAAACACACCTGTCCCTGGTGCAGAACACCATCCACACGTAGTAAACACACCTGTCCCTGGTGCAGAACACCATCCACACGTAGTTAACATGCCTGTCCCTGGTGCAGAACACCATCCACACGTAGTAAACACACCTGTCCCTGGTGCAGAACACCATCCACACGTAGTAAACACGCCTGTCCCTGGTGCAGAACACTATCCACGCACATGTAAACACACTATCCCTAGGTGCTGTACACCATTCACAATCACACATCCACATGCATCCACACAGATCCCTGATCCTGAACAAGATTGAAACAACATGATGATGAAAAGGACACGTTTATATTTGATATAATTTATGATACATTATACAAAGCATGTATACAAAAACCTTACAGAATACGAAACTAGCAGAAAAATGTTAACATCCAGGATCTCCAATATTGTATGCACATGGGTAACTCCTCCGCTTCAAAATGCAGTTTTTATATATACTTCATACGAATATTGAATTACACCCATAGAGCATCTCAATATCAATGAACTACTGTTTCATATAGACAAGTTGGTACATTCTTTCTTTTACACTGTAGTACAGTACATTACATACGACCATAATGTACAATCCCAATTATGTCAGCACTCAAACAAATTTAGGACAGTGCTTTGTATACCTCCATAGGCATACATGTAATGCATAACACATTAATCTACTGAACACTAATAAACTATCGATATACAAGAGACAGTAACTTTGTTGCTCCACAATATAATTCAGAATATATTCCCCATACGTATAATGTACTATCGAAATAAAGATTACCGACTTATATTACTTTGTACGGAAAAAAAACAATATTTTTAGTTCCAAAAAGAAATATATAGTACCTTAGTAAACCCTATACGTATAATGCAATATCACTACATTGCAGGTTAACATTGACTACTTGTTTCTTGCCAAAAAATGTTAAAATATTTCTTTCCACAATGTAGTCCACTACATTGTTTACCGCCCATGTATAATGTACAATCCCTTTTCAACAATCTAACCAATGATCTAATCTGCAATCCCTATAAAACATTAGACCATTACCAGCCAAAATGGCAACCTGTTACATCACATTTAGGATCTAGTCGTGGCTACATCTATTTCATTAACTTTGACCTTCGTAAGTTCTTGTGTATCTGATTTTCACTTCCTATATCAGTGATATATATACTACGTCCTGCATGAAAGAACTTCATCTTGCAGTATCACTACAGTACAATACATGTTCAATTAATTTTGGCATCTTACTTCCATAATTTGTTACTTGTCTCTGACTACAAAGTAACTCCATCCATCTATCATGAGATGCGGTTACAAATCGTAAAGTATTTAGTACATATCTACCGTCTGCTTTATGCCAAATATTTACAATGCGGTCCCAAATGCAAGGAAGTGTAAACCATCCATAACAGTTGTCAACAAGAGTTCGGAGACCTGATACCTCCATGAAATAGTCTGATTATGCAAATGACTTGCACATCTGCATCATTTATGCCTGGTTATGTACACATGTTACACAGGTCACAATGTTGACAATCCAATCATTTACTACATGTACTTAGAATAGTTGTGACACTTTCACATTGATTATGTAATTTGACTAAGGACAAATGGCCCAATAGGGAAAGAACATGTATTCCTAAGTCAGATGTAAAAATACATGTATTGCCTCTGAGATTTCTTACAGAAATTAAACTTTTAATCAACTAGAGAAATTCTTCTGTGGTATTTATCATGGCTGGAATGGCCTCAAATAAAAATAAGTCCTAAGGCTTAGTCTTCCTTTTCTCCTCTCCCAGCACCTGCTCTACACCAGTCCATAAATCAACAGTCAACTTGTGTACAACTCAAACACACAATGTGTTAATGTAGAAAATGAAGTTCGTGTCAAACACCGGTATTTTAGTTTAGCATTTTGCTGGCAGAGAGTGGGAGTCGGCAATGAACTAAACTACTTACAGCAGAATGATGAAGTAAAGAAACAACACATCATTTGAGGATCTAGTTATGTCATAAGTCATCACTATCCGTTGTTTGATTATACTTCTGCTGGAGTCCCTGACGCAGGGGCAAGCAGCAGTCGGCTAGTCTTCACACCGTGTTTCCATGCAGCTCTGTCCAGTGGGTCGACCCCTGTGCGACCGCACACCTTGATGTCCTTCCTAACACACTCTATCCAAGTTTTCCTCGGTCTACCACGACCCCTGTTGCCTGACACTTTCAGTTTGGTGATGGTGATAATACAGTCACTTGATCTGGTGTTAATACAGTCACTTGATCTGGTGTTAATACAGTCACTTGATCTTTCTAGTACATCAAACCACCTGAGACGGCGAGACTGCAACACTGAGGTGATGTTCGAGATGCCAAGTTTTTTAAGAAGACCGGATGATGGAGTCTCATCCTTGGGTTGGACGCCACAAATCCATCTGATAATGGCACGGTCACTGCGGCACAACCGCTGTAGATCCGAGGTGGTAGGAGCTCAGGTGCACGCACACAGGAGTCAAACACCTTGCCACGGGTTTTGAAAGGCAGGTGCCTGGACATAAGGATGGGCAGGAGCTTCTTGGATTTACCCCAGGCAACACAGGATCTGGCAGTGACTGAGAGCTCACATCCGCCATCAGCACAGAGCAGGTCCTCAAGATAACGGGCATACGGGCAAGAAAAAGAACACATCATTATATCATTTTAAACTTTAAAAAGGAATAACATGTGGTGGAACTACATGTAAAGGACAAAATCATCAAACAAACTGTACATGATGTATATAGATGACAAATGATGAATATAGTTGACAACGGCAAGATATGATAAGATTGAGCATTGGATTAAATCATCAAACAAATTGCACACGATGAACATAGATGACCAATGCTGATACAGTTGACAAACTGCAAGATACAGAATGATTGGCCAGTCAATACAGTGGAAAACACAATTCCTAAAAGGTGTTGTGTAACACTATTGAAGGAAATACATTATAAATCAACATATACAATAACCAAACCCAAAATATTACACATTTAAGTATTTGCACAACATACTGATGTTATCGCTGTTTCTTTGCTTCCAAGAATAATGCTCATCCTGGACGATATTAACAGCTGACAAAGCTTGAAGACATGGGCAGCCACAAATAAGAGAAATCCCAAATCTTTAAAATTCCATGGATTGACAAAACCATTTACCTTCCAACAGATGGAAAACTATTTTGTTTAACTAGAGTTCTTCGACCTCATACATTCACGAAATGATTTTAACCCTAAGAACTGATATGTATTTTCATTAATTATGCAAATAAGGTCGGCAGTTGCATTAGTTGATCATCTCCTGGACCCAAACTGAAGAAGACCATAATGTTGTCTCAATCAAAAATTCCTTTTCTATCACTTATGCAAATAAGGTCTCATTGGAAAATTTCTGTCTAAAATATAATGGTTCTCTTTCATGTAACTTCAGCAATAATTGGCATGAATATATTGCTTATTTTGCATATATCATATATTATGATTCACTCTTTGTTTCACGAGACACTTAGGGTGTCAGGCAGTCCCTGTGAAACTGGTCCCTTGTTAGCAATGTCCCCCATGTAAGGCGAGACCAAGGCCGTCATAGGGAAACAGCCGGTATGCCGTGAGAGTCTATGCAAGCTTTCTTGCTTACTCAGCACATACCATGCTTTGCTCTCCTTTTTTCTTGTCTAAGGCAGTCCCTGTGAAACTGGCTCCTTGTTAGCAATGTCCCCCATGTAAAGGCAAGACCAAGGCCGTCATAGGAAACCAGCCGGTATGCCGTGAGAGTCTATGTAAGCTTTCTTGCTTACTCAGCACATACCATGCTTTGCTCTCCTTTTTTCTTGTCTAAGGCAGTCCCTGTTAGAACTGGCTCCTTGTTAGCAATGTCCCCCATGTAAGGCGAGACCAAGGCCGTCATAGGAAACCAGCCGGTATGCCGTGAGAGTCTATGTATTAGCTTTCTTGCTTACTTTGCACATACCATGCTTTGCTCTCCATTTTTCTTGTCTAAGGCAGTCCCTGTTAGAACTGGCTCCTTGTTAGCAATGTCCCCCATGTAAGGTGAGACCAAGGCCGTCATAGGAAACCAGCCGGTATGCCGTGAGAGTCTATGTAAGCTTTCTTGCTTACTTTGCACATACCATGCTTTGCTCTCCATTTTTCTTGTCTAAGGCAGTCCCTGTTTGAACTGGCTCCTTGTTAGCAATGTCCCCCATGTAAGGCGAGACCAAGGCCGTCATAGGAAACCAGCCGGTATGCCGTGAGAGTCTATGTATTATACTAAGCTTTCTTGCTTACTTTGCACATACCATGCTTTGCTCTCCATTTTTCTTGTCTAAGGCAGTCCCTGTTAGAACTGGCTCCTTGTTAGCAATGTCCCCCATGTAAGGCGAGACCAAGGCCGTCATAGGAAACCAGCCGGTATGCCGTGAGAGTCTATGTAAGCTTTCTTGCTTACTCAGCACATACCATGCTTTGCTCTCCTTTTTTCTTGTCTAAGGCAGTTCCTGTTAGAACTGGCTCCTTGTTAGCAATGTCCCCCATGTAAGGCGAGACCAAGGCCGTCATAGGAAACCAGCCGGTATGCCGTGAGAGTCTGTAAGCTTTCTTGCTTACTCAGCACATACCATGCTTTGCTCTCCTTTTTTCTAAAATGTCTAAGGCAGTCCCTGTTAGAACTGGCTCCTTGTTAGCAATGTCCCCCATGTAAGGCGAGACCAAGGCCGTCATAGGAAACCAGCCGGTATGCCGTGAGAGTCTATGTAAGCTTTCTTGCTTACTTTGCACATACCATGCTTTGCTCTCCATTTTTCTTGTCTAAGGCAGTCCCTGTTAGAACTGGCTCCTTGTTAGCAATGTCCCCCATGTAAGGCGAGACCAAGGCCGTCATAGGAAACCAGCCGGTATGCCGTGAGAGTCTATGTAAGCTTTCTTGCTTACTTTGCACATACCATGCTTTGCTCTCCATTTTTCTTGTCTAAGGCAGTCCCTGTTAGAACTGGCTCCTTGTTAGCAATGTCTCTCTCATTATACA
>NC_049988.1:1138056-1187914 GCF_000003815.2 Branchiostoma floridae | reverse complement strand
TATCTGCCTAGTAGACTAAGATTTGCTTGTGGGTCACTGACCTTGCAAAAGGGATGCCCTGTTCCAGCACCTTCATCATCATTGGTTGGCTGCAGCGCAGGCTGCGAGCTTTCTCCAGTTCCGTCTATTGGCAGCGAGTTGGAGAAACTGCCTGGGGGTGATCTGGCCATGATGGTCTCCCATTAGCCGTTGGACGTACTGCAGATAAGTAGTAGGTTAAGCACCTTGAGGAGCTTAAAAGGACTTGGACTGGCTTTTTTCTTTCCACCTGCAGTCTCACCCACTATGTCTGTAACAAACAACATACCAAGCAAAAAAATCATGTATTACATTACAACAAATTACATACGAAGTTGCAGTTTTCGTGTACCAACCAACAGACGAGAAATACATATCACATCCACCAACAGTGTCTCTAGACAGTTGTGTATCTGATTATCTCCCAGTGACAGTAGGTGTGCCACAAGGGTCAATCCTTGGGCCATTGTTATTTATTATGTTTATAAATGATCTACCTGACTGTATCTCCAACAAAGTATGTCTCTATGCTGATGATACGGCAATTTTTTGCTCCAGTGATGACACTAGGTACATTGAAGCCACTCTGAATTCAGAACTCTCTCATATAGCTACATGGTTCCAGTTAAACCATTTGACACTAAATGCTTCAAAGACAAAGTGGATGCTCTTTGGGAGCAGTAGTAAGCTTAAGAAAGCACATCCAGTGTCAATCAAAATTGGACTAGAGTCAATAGAAAGAGTGGTTTCATTTAAATACCTAGGGCTTATTCTTGATGACAAATTGTTGTGGAATGAACATGTTGACAAACTCTGCTCAAAGGTAACCCAGCGAGTAGGTTTACTCAGACGTCTTAGACCTTGTTTCACTGTAAATATAGCTGACATGTTGTATAAAGCAATGGTACTACCCCTTATGGATTACTGCGACACCGTGTGGGATAGCTGCGGAGTGGGGAGACAACAACAACTCCAAGTGCTACAGAACCGGGCTGCCAGGGTAGTTCTGCAACTCAGCCTACAGTCCAGCAGTGTCCTCAACCTTCACGAGAAGCTCAGCTGGCAGTACCTCGCAGGGAGAAGGCGGGATCATGTGTGCATTATGGTTTACAAGTGTATCAATGGGCTAGCACCAACATACCTATCATCCATCTTCTCTCACAACCACAACTTACACAATTACCAAACCAGACAGACATCACTTCTATACAAACCCTTTTTCAAGACCACAACAGGACAGCGTACATTTTCATACAGAGGTGCTAAACACTTTAATTCACTTCCAGCCTACATTAAGCAAGCTCAAAGCCTAAATTCCTTTAAGTCAGCTTTGAAAGACATAACATAGTCTCAGTACTGAGTAGTGACCTCTGACCTCCCAAACTGTTGACCTTGGATCGGATTATGATTTTGATTTATCTGTGTCTTTCATGTTTCAGTTGTATTTATATGTTCCGACGTATATGTCTACTTTTCTCTCTGTAAGTTTTTATTTCCTTGTATGTATATGTGAAACTGGGCCCTATTGAAAACCAGTGTACCAGCACTGAATAGGCTACCCAGGTGTATGAAAATAAACAAACAAACAAAATACAAACAAGAAAAACAATTGTTCTATATACACAACAAGAGTCTGTAGCACACAATCATCTTAGTACTAGTAGTTATTATGTTTGCTGTAGATGTGGCTGAGCCGAGGAGTTGGTCAAATGTCAGACCAATCCTTCAAAAGGATCATCTACGAGCGGATCTACAACCCCACCTTAAACCGGAAGGGAGGACTCCGCGTAGAACTTTCCAGTACATTGGACCCCGCCTTGCAACACAAAGGACAATAGTTTTGTCTGACCATAGGAAGTATGCTAACTTGATTCGCATTTGTGTAACCTTT
This sequence comes from Branchiostoma floridae, assembly GCF_000003815.2. Classification (NCBI taxonomy): domain Eukaryota; kingdom Metazoa; phylum Chordata; class Leptocardii; order Amphioxiformes; family Branchiostomatidae; genus Branchiostoma; species Branchiostoma floridae. Next base: position 1,186,005 of record NC_049988.1, on the reverse strand, counting down.
TGCATACGATCCTAACAATTTAGTGGTTAAACCAGTTTTTCTAGTTAGCTGTACTGGTATTGAATTGTTCTGACTAGTTCATTCTTTGAAAGCTGAAGTAGAGTGATGGATGTCACTCGAAATGTCCGGAAATAAATATCCGTTTTTATCCAGTTGTAGAGATTGAATTGTATTTGAATATTGCTTACCTGGATGTGACTTTCATAAACGGATCTTGATTTATATATAGGTGTGGCAGGGCTCGAAATACTGGGTGCATGTGCACCCAGGTGCACCCAAAATTGGAGCTGTGCACCCAATTATTTTCAGTGGGTGCACAGGGTGCACCTAAATATTTTCTTGGGTTGATGTATGTTAAGATATCAAAGTGTACTAGACAGTATACATCATATTCTTGACATCTAAGGGTTAGAAAGATAATAAAAATGTCTGTCATGGTACTTGTTTAAGAATTTGATGGCATGTATTTAACTATGTCTTGTTATTAGGCTTTTCTGACATTCTACTTAAATTTGAGTGGTGCACGCAAAAAATTTTTGGTGCACCCAATTTTTTAAGCTGGGTGCACCAGTGCACCTAATCACAAAAATGAATTTCGAGCCCTGTGTGGTGACAAAACCCCCAAAGAGTTTGTTGACCTTATACAGGGCTCAAAATACCACCTGCATATGCAGGTTAATGTAGGTAAAATTGGAGCTGTGCAGGTATTTCTGGTGTCTACCTGCACCTAACTTGCACAGCTCCATGTAAAGGGTTTTTAATAATACATAAATGTCCTGTGATGTAGGTGTATGTGGATTGTTATTAGCTGCATTGACTTTTACCACCTATTAATTACTAGTAAGTATAAAAGAAAAAACAATGGTTCCTAAAAAATTCAAGTATGATCCATACTTTCTATATTCAGAGTGTTGCAGGTAAAGTTTGTTTGGTGCAGGTAATTTGCAATATGCAGAAAAAGAGTATCTCAAACCCTGTTATATCTCCATGAAATATCAAGAGTGTTTGAAGGGGGGGGGGGGAGATTATTTTGTACTCTATGCCAGCTACCCCTGTTTCTAACTCCTACATGTACACGCTACACATTGCACAGTATTATGGTGTGCTCAAGATACCTGCTGTAGTTCCACCACTTTAAAATCAACATCACAGAAAGTCCAGGTCCAAAGATACAACACAAACATGTTGTTTCACCACCAAGTTCAACAAACTGACGACCCAAAATCAAACACCCACCTACCAAAAACTAACACAATCCCTCCAGCAACTCATCTGCTTGGAGATTACCTCCTAACATCTGTTTGGACATTACCTCCTAACACCTGCTTGGACGTTATGTGCACATTACCTCCAAACATCTGACTGGAAATTACCTCCTCACATCTGTTTGGACATTACCTCCTAACATCTGCTTGGACGTTATGTGCACATTACCTCCTAACATCTGACTGGAAATTACCTCCTCACATCTGCTCAGAAGTTATATTATGTGCACATTACCTCCAAACATCTGCTTGGACATTACCTCCTAACATCTGCTTGGAGATTAATTCCTCACATATGCTTGGAGATTAACTCACATCTTCTTGGAGATTACCTCCTCTGTATTAGCACATATGGCCAGGGTACTACATGTAGCAATTGATATGTCCCTGGTGTCCTGTGGCCTTGAGATGCACAATTCAATGTTTGTAATACCTCAGATCTAGAGTCGAATTAACACAATGAGACACAATGGCATCACACAATATGCTCATTAATTACGCTTTGAATTAATCAAATTTTGCAATTCATATTTCATTTTGTACATGTACATCTTTGTCTAAGCTACCTACATAACAAAAATAACGACAAGCCATTATTATTCCATTCTCAAATTCTTGAGTTATTGATTGATCCTCCTCAGAAGTTCTTGACAAAAATGCCCTGCTAATAGTGCTATTCCAAAACTTGATGCTAAGAGGCCAAAACTAATGTAACCTCTTCTAAAGCACAAGAATAATCTAACACCTCATAAATCATCACAATCCATCCTGAGGTTCTTCACAACAGTTTACTTAAAACACAAAAATAAAACACCTTCTGCTGTACCATGGTCAACCGCCAGGAGGCCAAAAAGTGCCTCACCAAGATCAGGATCACAAAAACTAACCAAGTTAGAAATATCATCGCATTACCATCCATAAGTTCTTAAGATATTCTCCAGACACATGGACATCCACAAAACAAACAAGCCTGCAGAGCCACAGCAAACAGCTAGATTTAGGCCAAAATTAGCACCCAAGAAGCCTCTACTGATACACTTAGTTACCCACCACATAAAAATCAACACCATGTAGCAAGTCCAGGTGCAAAAACAAAATACAAAATGTGCTGCTGCAGTATTAAAGTCAACCACCAAGGGGCCCAAGATCGACCTGCACCATCACCAACCTCAAACCTACCCATGCACCAAAAACCATTGCAAACCTTTCAGCAGTTCTTGAGATATATGACACATAACTTCCAGAGTGAATACAGTATGGCAACAATACCTCCATCTTCATGGAGGTAACAACAACACGCAGCTATGACCAGCAGACGACATGCCAAAATACATACGAATGCAGCAAATGGAACATATTTAGAGAAACAGCTGTGAACAGCGGTAACCCAATCTTAATACTCCTTCAGATGGTGACCCTCGTTTCTGGAGTAATAATAACATAGTACAAATAACAGCTTTCTATTTATAAGTCATTAGTAATTATCAAATTCAGTTTGTTTGTTCATATATACATACTATACAGTGGATTCCAATTATTCGTATTACGCCTATTTGGATAATTCGGGTAATTGTATAGAATTGCGAAATCCCAAACCATTTGCCATTCATTCTATTGTTTAAGACATCGCAGAATTGGATAACCCGCCATCTCAAACTTCGGGTTTTTGGATAGGATTACGTCAACTTATATCGAATAAAAACGGGAAAATATACGCTAGAACTTACAAAATGAAGCCAAAATTAACCAACAACTGTATGTATGAAGGCATAAAATCATGAAAAGAACCGAAAGAAAGGTAGATTCCACCAAAAACCTTGCCGATACCACTGTGGAAGCGCGCGAACATTTGGTCAGGCCCCATTTTGGTAGGTTGCCGCAAGGCATGACGGGTGGATGTCAACACGCTTTTGAGTTCATATTTCGCCTTCAGACAATGTCTAAACTTGGTTTACCCTACAAAAAATGTGTTTTACATAGCCACTGCCTCATTATTGAGCTGATTTCGGCTGCGCTACGTAGATTTTTGCAGCGCACGTAACGCAACAGGGTCAATGAACTGTGATGTTGCAATCAGCCGCATTGAATGGCGGGATATCTCAACCCACGCTGCGACGCCATTTTAATTGTTTTGAAAGTGATTTTTTCCGTCTTCCACCGCGAAAGACGGCGTCGAGTTTGAAATTTCAGCGTAATTTGTGGACACAAGATGTAAATAAGAAGGTGAAGAGTTTATCTCTCCAATACGTACCGTCATTTTCCTCAAAATTACGAAATCAACATAATTTTTCCGCCGATACAAGCAGAGTTGTGTTTGTCTTTGTCTTTGTTGTGGTTCATTTAGTTATGCCCTCGGCAGTGCGAGTCAAGCGTATTTTTCTACATGTTCATTTAGCCACCGACTTAAAAATCTTTATTAGATTTATCACCGCACGTAAATTGTATAATATCGCTACATATATTACAGGGCTCGAAATACACTTTTCAGTCAACTTGCACCAGTGCAAGTTAAGCCAAAGGTAACTTGCACCAAAAGAAACTTACTTGCACAACCCAAAATAGTGAACTGTTAACCCTTTATTCTTCTTCTGAAATTTCCAAAGCATACTTTATTTTGGATTTCAAATTGTACAACAAATGTGAATTTAGGCTTAATTTAAGACAATTCAATGTCTACTACTTGATAAGATCAATAGATTTCTTCTGGACTCTTCGAGTGACTTCCATCACTATTCTTAACCATCGCTAGAACAACTCAATACAAACACATATAACTGGAAAATCCAGTTGATCATATCAAAGTCACTAAATTGTATGCAAAATGTATTTACTCATATGCAAATCAAGGTAAGACAACACCATAGGAATTATTAGCATTATAGAGATGGAATTGTCTTCAAATTTTGTTTACCTGGATGTCTAACCAAGTTTAGAAATAACAAATTTAGGCTATTCTTTTATTCAGTGTTGTTTTCTTTTACCTTTCAATGGCAGACAATATTCTTGGTGTGTGTAAGCTTTTTCTAAAGTCAGGTATTAGTGGATAAAAGTAACTTGCACTGGTGCAAGTTTGGTCCAAACTTACTTGCACCACACCAATTTTACATGCACAAACTTGCATATGCATGTGGTATTTCGAGCCCTCTATAATTATGTAAAGCTTGTAACTGGAATCTGTTCGATATTTTGCTGGCTATTTAATGATGTTATAGATTCAAACAGTTGACGTTCCATTCATTCAAAACAGTACTGTAGGTTAACTACTGCTTAGACTACTGTTCTAGATGAACAAATGTCTGATTAAAAGTTTTGTGGGTCTTTTGTAAATGAAGTTCCGTATCGTGTGTGTAGTGTTTGTGTCTTGCGTAGTAGTAATCCTATATTCGCCCCCCTCCCGGCTCCCTTCGGGTCTAATTGTCCCAACTTCGGACTGTTGGATACTTCGGACTATTGGATAAAATGCGCTGACAAATGAGCTATCCAAATAAGCGAATTCCACTGTAGAAACTTCAGAACTGGAAGATCCACATGTCTACGACTCTTTGTGGGGAAAGTGTGTGCCATTGTAGTGTCTCAGGGAGTGAATATTATCAGACTAATATTTCTCCTAAAGCCACTGTTCATTCTATTCTCTTCGCACATTTTTTCATGGATGGCCACACTGACTTAATTTCATACAGGACACCTTCTGGAGTCCCTGAATGCTTCTAAATCACTAGACCACAGCGAACTGAACCAAAGAACATAGTGCATCACACAGAACATAAGTTGTCTTTCTCATTATCTTAGCAGATTCAGGTTGAGGTAGTTTTCAGTGTTGTCTGCACCAGTGCAGGTGTGCAGAAAGAAGTATTTCAAGCCCTGATAATGCAACTAAACACCACATGGTGTCTGCTTCTGTGACAATAGTGACAGTAAGCTGTTCCAGGTCATTCACCTTTTTCGTTTGTAGAAGAGGAAACAGAAACAGAGCAAAAACAGTATGTTTACCTTTTGTGACGATAAACATAATGATAAGGCCCTATAAGCATACTAGAAATTGATGCAAAATTGCCATAATGTCTGACATATGTAAATTAGTTAAATATGAATGTCACCATGCATGAAGTTTGTAAATGTTAAAGACAATTTGACAGCATCTAAAAAAAGTCTAAATAATTCCAGGAGGTATGAGGTCTCCGAACTCTTTCGGAACTGGTACACAGGGGAGGGGGGCAGCTTCAAAACAAAGTAGCCATACACTAAAAAAAACATATTGCCACACAGATGGATGAATAGCAGCACATTTTCCGGCCATACAGCTCAGCCTATTCGTTCTGAGAATAGTTATACTTATAGTGCGAAGATCAAATTTAGGAAAGAAAATGTGAAGTGACAGAGCGCATCAAAACAATGAAATAGCAAGTGATATAACCTCCTTGCATTTAGCAAGCCACATGGCCAAAGTTCAGCTCGAACTACAAAGGCAAATCAATCTTCATTGACCAATGAACCCTTAGTATAACGTACTTTGGGCAAAGTGTACACTTTGTTTAGCTCTGAAGCTACTGGAGTTCCCAAAAATGGGCGCCAAATCTGACACCGTGCAAGCCGAATGTATTGTCAGACGACAGCAGATGAAACGATGTCAGTCGTTTTGTGACTTTTTTAGGATCAATCTACACCATATTTCCTTAAATGATTAACACATCTACTCCTTCGTCTGTTACGCATTTTCCCCGTTAATGACAGTCACGGATAATGTAGAAAGTTCCAAAAATACTCACCAAATCACACAGAGGCACATGAACCGCGGCCGGTTACGGAACACCGCCATTTTGTATCTGCCTATCTGTTAGTACCTGTTAGCGGTGATTGGTCCTTTCACTTTTCAGTCTCTACTTCGGACCAATGGGGTCGAAGTATTTGCATAAAGCAGAAAATATGGAAATCAGTAAGTTTTTCGATGATTGTTTGACTGTTTTCTCATACAACAAATGATAGGGGTTTTGGAGGTACATTTTTTTGTGTGAGAACAATACTTGTGAGCCATATACGTTTCAATATGATAGGGGTTTTGAGAACTCTTGTTTTGTTAACAATATATGTTTTCAGAAGTGATAGGGGAATTCTGAAACGCTGTTGGAAATTAATTATACAGGCTTTTCATTGACGTCATACTAATTATAATTTGCAGTAGCATCCTCGTGTTTTTACAGACATACACTGAAATCCAGGCCAACATGCCGCAAATCGCCAAATTAAAATGACGTCAAATGAAAAGCCTGTATATTAACTCTGGTTTAATAACTGCATTTGGTAAACGCGGGGATTTAATTTCTTGGTAGCGTGAAACAGGACTTTTCGCGGTGGTTTTAAGTTCGGGGAAGCACCATGCACCGTAGTCTCTTACTGCCATGAAAACATGTTCGCAGTGGTTTTAAATTCGCGGTGAAGGGGCCACCGCGAAAACCTCGAACTAAAACCACCGCGAACGTTTCTGCATTTACAGTATACTATTGTTGTTTTTTTCAGGGCATGCCCTTAGGAACAGTAACAGTTATTGTTTCAAAGACCGCATTTTTATGCATTATTCTAAAACAGATTTTATTTTGAAAAGATGCTAATAGAAAATGTGTATAACAGGCAATTATAATTCCGGACGATCACATTTGTTCTTTTGTACATACATTTGTAAGGAGATTTCAGATTGCTTTTTGAAACCTAAATTTCCAAAGAAAATATTCGAAACATTGCAGTCTTTCGCTTTTTTATCAATTAGAACAACACAACTCACAATCAATGTTAACAGAACGAGCCATTCCCCCTCGCAGTGTGTACTTATTCCCTCTCCTCTGGCATATGTTTTACTTCTTTTGATTGACCAATGCCTGCGTATCGCTCTTTCTGATTGATCAGGATAAATCGACACCAACTGTTTCAGTAGCAGGGTATGTTAGAAAGGTTTCCTAGAGGCATCCACCCTTAGATGCCTTCTCAGGATTGAACCAGCTGCAGGTGCTCACCCACCAGTTGTTCACAGTCGTCCGAATAGTGTTACGAATTATAGTCCTATTCTGGAATTTTCGAAATTCTATTTGAAAGTGATATCCTAAAAGTTTAACTCACTGAAGAGCCTTGCTTTACGTCTTCCATAGTCTTACAATAAACTGTTGGTTCTTTCCAAAATCAAATCCGTATCTACCTAGGATAAATTGCACCATCCACACGTACGCAAACAAACGCACCAGTCCCTGCTGCCGAATGTTTTTCACACGTTCGTCCGTCTTTGATGCTGAACACTGTTTAAACACAAACACACCTGCCTGGACCTGAACAAGATCATTTCCCAAACACACCTGTACCTGGTGCTGAACACAACCCACACACAGTAAACAAACCTGTACTTGGTGCTGAACACCACACACACACACACACACACACACACACACACACACACACACACACACAGGCAAACACACACACAGGCAAACACACCTGACCTGTCCCTGAACACCATCCACACACAAACACACCTTCCCCTGGTGCTGAACACCATTCACACGCAAGCACACCTGTACCTGAGGTTGACCACCATCCACAAACAAACACACCTGTCCTTTGTGCTGAACACCATCCATACACAAACACGCGTGCCCTTGGTGCTGAACACCATCCACACACATGTAAACACACCTGACCCTGGTGCAGAACAGCATTCACACACATGTAAACACACTATCCCTAGGTGCTGAACACCATTCACAACCACACATGCATCCACACAATTCCCTGACAGCTGACACACAAACAAACATACACACAAACACACAAAGAGACACACATGCACACACTCACATACACACACATAGTGACACACACGCACGCGTGCAAGCAGACACAGCCACGCACGCGCGCCCACACACACATACACACATACACACACACACTCTCACACACACACACTCACTCACACAAACACACAGACTCACACACATTCAATCAATCTCTCTCTCTCTCTCTCTCTCTCTCTCTCTCTCTCTCTCTCTCTCTCTCTCTTTCTCCCACACTCACACATACACATACACACATACAAACACAGACGTACATACACATACATATACATTGTAAAGTCATCATATCGTGACAACATCTCGGCAATATAAAGATAACGGAGCAGGAAATTCATATCAGTACGTACTAGGACTGGGTACCGGTACAGCGTACCGGTACAAAACCAGCTTTTCTTATTGGACCGGTCCAGAAAACCGGACCTGAAAAAATTAGGTGGACCGGATGTTGGACCTATTAGAAAATTAACAGATCATTTGATTAGGCATTCACACGTTTTGGGGATCTTTTGGCGTTTGCAGGTGGAAGAAAATAACAAGAGCGAAGCAGATTAGAGTTTATAGTCATTTCAACCAAGTTTTACAGTCAATCGTACGGGTGTAGTTAGCGTTGTAGGATTTTAAAACGCCAGTGCAAGTCTAATACTCTACCAAACGGATTTCTTTGTAGTGAAAAGGATCATTGGTATGAGTCATAATGAATCAGGTCCAGGTTCAGGTTTGGACCTGGACCTGATCCTTTGGACCTGAACCGGACCTGGACCTGGATTTTCTGTACCGGTACTCACCCCTAGTACGTACCCATTTTTCCAGAGATGATGATATATCTAGCACTTAGATATCATGGCCATTCGCAGAGTCAGATTATGAATTACAGAACGGCTAAAATACTGTATGCCGTGGAAAGATAGTTATAGTTTTTTTGTTCGTTCTAGTAACCACCAACTGTCCATCCGGTCCTACAGCAATGCCCAATGGAGATTCAACCTTAACGACTGTACGGACAAATGTTCCACGTCTCGTGAACATGTCTACCCTGTTGTTATTGGTATCCGCTATGATGATGCGACCCAAACTGTCTGTGCAGACACCACCTGGAAGAAACGTTTCAAAATTTGATAGCGGACGCCCATTGTGGCTGTAAACCTGGACGTTGAATGGATCTGTAGTAATTATTCTACCTTCGCTGTCCGATGTAACCCATAAGACGAAATCCATAGCTTGGAACTTTCTATCATACGAGGATGATGAGAAGATATAGATATCATTGTCCGCAGCCACTATGACTTTGTTGTTTGCCGCGTCAAAGGCAACGCTTACTGTGCCTGCATGTAGCTTGTTTGCTAATGAGTATGCTCTTTTGAGTTCTGGTTGTCCTTCTCGATTGTACTTAACCACAAATCGACGATCACGCTTTGAGACAATGAGGGTACCAACTACCCATGCGTTTCCATTGCCGTCAATGGCTACATCCATCGGGTTAATTGCTTCTCCTTGATTCACAGCGGGGACTACAGTTGGGAAGAAGCGTAGATATGTCCCGTTTATGCTGCAGACCTGGATTCGCTTGTTTCTAAGATTAGCCACAAATATTTCATTGTATTTGGACACGGCGACTCCACGAATAAATATGCTATTGTCTTCTTCTATCCCACAGAAAGTGATGATCTTCTTCGAGTTCAGGATTCCGCCACGGCTTTCTGTAATCAGTAAGAGCTATGTCCAGTATCAGGGTGAAGTGCACGAAGTTAGGGTGTTCGAAGTTGTACGAAGTTGTACTAAGTTACAACCGTTTCCCACTGGCTTTGAGGCTATATCGGGAGTCACAGATGACGTCAAAACATTTATTGGATGACGTAATCTAACTTTGTACAGTAGGCAGGGTAGGGCGGCATGTGTGCGAAGTTGTCCTAAGTTGTGCAAAGTTACGTGACGTCATCTAACTTTGGACAGTGGGCAGGGTAGGTCAACAAGTGTGCGAAGTTGTCCTAAGTTGTGCAAAGTTACGTGACGTCATCTAACTTTGGACAGTGGGCAGGGTAGGTCAACAAGTGTGCGAAGTTGTCCTAAGTTGTGCAAAGTTACGTGACGTCATCTAACTTTGGACAGTGGGCAGGGTAGGTCAACAAGTGTGCGAAGTTGTCCTAAGTTGTGCAAAGTTACGATCGATTTCCGCCTAATGTGAGGGGAGTATAACTGGGCGATCCACACGACTTTATAATTAACTCCATGCTCCAGAGTAAAAATGATAAATAGATCATTGAGCTTTTTGAGTGTCATCTTTTCACCAGGGACTACTGGATCGGGTTGGACGACAGCGAGAGAGAAACATTTCGCGTGGAATGACGGGACGGCTCTGGAGTACCAGAACTGGGCCAGTCGTCGTCGTCGGGTACGGACTGCGCATGCGTCATGTCGTCTGGGAAATGGAACCTGTACCGGTGTCGACAGAGGAAGGCTTACATCTGTCAGATGCCGCGAGTGTGTAATTACTGCAGCCTACTCCACTCTCAGCCACCGGTATGTAACCTGGATACCATACCCCAACCTCAAATATCTTTCGTGTTGGGGTCTGGCAGGATGGCTGTAGAAATTTTCTCGAAGGCCCTTGATCAGAGGGAGGAGAACCTAGGATTGATGACCACTCTCACCACAGGTAGCCAGCTACAACACACCACAGTTGGTCAGCTGGTATGACAGTAGCGAATCAGGTACTTAGTGGTCACTGTTATGGATTCAAAAAATACAGTTGGAGGTCTTTCACCAATCATGGTAGGGGTGTAATTACCTCCTGCTGATCCTGCTGCTGTTCTATTGGTGGAGTTTTTTGCCCACTTCAAGGGGCAAAATTGAGAAGCCGGCCTATGCCATCTGGCCAGACCCCTGCACGATAGACTCTTGAGATCGGGCTGGGGTTTGGTAACCAGGCTACCGGTATTGCAGATTTAGCTGGTACGGGGGACCATAAGGTGCAGTTACTAGTTGACTTCTGCACCAAGACCTGAACAGTTGGAGACCGTGTACTGCATACGAAAAGCCATTGAATTGTATGAATTCTGTTGTGTAGGTAAAAAAACGTTATATATATAAGATAAAATACCAAGAATGGTATTTATTGGACCTTTACACCACGTAGGTATAAATTATTATTAAGGTAGAAAGAAAATTACCACTGATGTACTCCCTGATATGTGCTGTTATTTTAAACACCGTTAATGTTTCTCTCCGGACACTAAGCTCCAAATGTTTGTTTGTTTTCTACAGGGTGAGCTGTGTGGTTTTCAAAGATCGACACAACAGCAAAATTGGTGGGACCGTACCAGCATTAGATAAACATTGAAGTAGCATATCTATAACGAGATACAGTCGTACTGACGTGGTGTCACCAGTGTATCTACATTAAACCGACAGTGAAAATTATATGCGTCGGAGAGATATGCTAAACATTCTTCCTCGAGCTCAAATAAATTCAGTGAAAGACGAAAGCAATTTCATCTCCAGCTATTTATTTTAAAAATGATTTTAAAAGAAGACAAACTGTTTACAGACGCTTCTAAAGTATATCTTTGCTTTCCCATCATTACCGACGAAAAGAGAGCAATTCAACAACTAGTATTAAAACCAAGAAACCCACATACCATAGACGAAGAGGGTAATTTCTTCTTCCAGTGCCTCCAACGAAGAATTGTTAAAGATCTTAGTGTTTCACTATATTAGTATCTTAGTATAAAATGTCTATACAGTACCTGTATCAGTACCTCTATAAGTATGTATATATTTATATATGAGTAGCAATGAAACATCTATACTTCTCATTATGATAATCGTACTGTAACAAAATCCATGCAATTTTGCATTTTCACCTTTAGTCGAGACGAGAATATGGCTTATGCCAACGATACTCATGCCAACATTTTGTATTTTGTTAAACATGTATTTGTTGTGGCCTGTGACGTTGCTTAGCTCTGATAGGCAGCAATAATGGTATTTATTAGGGGATGGTATTGGCACAGAAAATTCAGGTCCAGGTATAGTTCAGATCCAGTGGATCAGGTCCAGGTCCGGACGTGAACCTGGACCTAATTATCTGTGAAAAACTTTAAATGGGTGATGCTCAAATCAAAGGCACATTTCGCTACAACGTATTCTGTTTGGTAGAGTATCCGACGTCCATTTTACAATTCATGTAAACAATACTGACTTCCTCTGTTTTAGACCATGTTTGGTCGTAGCAGCTTGGTACAAATGACAATGAACTCTCCTCTACTTCGCTCTTGTTCTTTTCGTGGACCTGTAATCCCCCAAACAAGTGAACGCCTGCCGACATAATCTGTTCATTTTCGAATTGGTCCAACAACCGATCACTGATATTTTCAGGTCCGTTTCTTCCGACCGGTCCAACAAGACAAAAAAAAACGGTTTTGTACCCCCGGTACACCGGTACCCACCCCTAGCCAAAAGGTATTGCAACAGTAGTGCCATTTATACAGCACTACCATAGAAAAGTAACTTTTCTTTAGATACCTTACTGTGGGCTAATAGAGAAAATTCCCCTAAAGTACATTGTGCTATCATGGATTTTTACAGCGAAACATTTTCAAAAAAACCTTGTAACAAAAACGGTAGGTCCGAAATCATCGGTCACACTAATTTATGCATGCACATAGTTATTGGGTCCTTTTTGACACAATTTAAACAGCTGGCAGCGTTTTTTCTAAGATTTACACAGCTATACCATAAAACATGAAGTGAATAATAACTGAACGAACTAGAGTTCGGCGACTTCATACCTCCATGAAATAGACTTTATAAAAATGACATGTAGATTTACATACTGTAAATGCATTTAAGTTCCCGGGAATTTAATTTCGCGGCAGCGGGAAAAAGGACTTTTCGCGGCGGATTTAAGTTCGCGGTAACACCATAGACTGCAGTCTAATACCATAATATTAAAATGTTCGCGGTGGTTTTAAGTTTGCGGTGAAGTGGTCACCGCGAAAACCGCGAATATCGATCCACCGCGATCATTTCTGCATTTACAGTAATTTATCCATGGGCTTGTTCACCCAAATAATTAACATATGGGTGCTGCTATATCAGATGATTACTGATTAAGTCACGGACGGGAATGTTTTGCCCTGGTTCCTACCGGAACCACTTGGGTTGTTTGGGTGAAACAAACTAGGCCATGTTGATTTGATGATATGGATGACATTCGCACGCGCATTAATTTTCGGCCGTTTCAAAGCATAAAAAAGTTTTCACCCATACTGTAAACCGTATAAGACGTTTAAGTAATATAATCAAATCAACATTGCCCTAGTCTTATCAAATTGTCCCATTCTTGATACAAATAAAATCTACTCTGACATTGTTGATATACAAATGGCTACACAGCTGCAAAAACACATCTACATTTATGAACTACCTTTAAGTTGCCTCATCTCACAACTACAATCTATTCATCATTTCAAATACTAGTATGAAGGGCTTTAAATTCCCAATATTGGGCACGAAGAGCTCCTGAAACAATACTGTAAATGCAGATACTTTAATTTCGCGGTGGTTTAATTTTAGCGGTTTTCACAGTTGCCACTTCATCGCGAAATTAAAACCCCGAAATTAAATCCCCGCGAACTTAAATGCATCTACAGTATGTAAATGCGTTATAATATAGTAGTGCATTTGCATAAATGAGTGAGTGGAGGTACACTAGTGTGTAATATGGTGGCAATGCTAGTCTAAATATTTCATAATAATTGACCCAGTTTGGTCCACTATACCTCTTGCAAAGTAGAGTCTTCCAACTCTTTCTACCTCTTGAAAAGTGGAGTTTTCCGACCCTTTCTACCTCTTGAAAAGTAAAGTTTGGCCACTCTTTCCAACTCTTGAAAAGTGGAGTTTGCCCACTCTTTCTACCTCTTGAAAAGCGATTGACTCTGTCTACTTCTTGAAAAGTGGAGTTTTCCGACTCTTTCTACCTCTTGAAAAGTGGAGTTTGCCCACTCTTTCTACCTCTTGAAAAGCGATTGACTCAGTCTACCTCGTGAAAAGTGGAGTTTCCCCACTCTTTCTACCCAAGTGGAGTTTTTCGGCTCTTTCTACCTCTCGAAAAGTGGAGTTTTCCGAGTCTTTCTACCTCTTGAAAAGTGGAGTCTTCCAAATATTTCTACTTCTTGAAAGTGGAGTTTACCGACTCTTTCTACATCTCGAAAAGTGGAGTTTTACGGCTCTTTCTACTTCTTAAAGTGGAGTTTTCCGGCTCTTTCTACCTCTTGAAAAGTGAAGTCTTCCGACTCTTTCTACCTCTTGCAAAGTGGAGTTTTACGGCTCTTTCTACTTCTTGAAAACGAGTTTTCCGAATCTTTCTACCTCTTGAAAAGTGGAGTCTTCTGGCTCTTTCTACTTCTTGAAAAGTGGAGTTTTCCTACTCTTTCTACCTCTTGGCAAGAGGAGTTTGCCCACTCTTTCTAAACCTTGAAAAGTGGAGTTTGCCCACTCTTTCTAAACCTTGAAAAGTGGAGTTTGCCAACTCTTTCTACCTCTTGAAAAGTGGAGTTTGCCCACTCTTTCTACCCCTCGAATAGTGGCGTTTTTCGGCTCTTTATACTTCTAAGTGGAGTTTTCCGGCTCTTTTTACTTCTTGAAAAGTGGAGTTTTACGACTCTTTCTACCGCTTGAAAAGTGGAGTCTTTTGACTCTACCTCTTGAAAAGTGGAGTCTTCCGAATCTTTATACCTCTTGAAAAGTGAGTCTTTGTACTCTTTTTACCTATGACATGTGTGTTTTTACATTGTCGCTTCTATTCTGTGAAGCCTTTTACATTGTAAATTCATTTTCAAATATATTAAAGTGTTCGCTTGCAAGTTGAACTGGGGTTCCCGTCGGGTTTCAAAACTCCTATTCTTCGCTGCTTGGAATGTGTATTAGAATACTAGTATTATTTACATGTAGTATGAAAGTTTTCAGAATAGAAAATTGAGTCTTCGGACAGACTCTGAAAAGTTGTTTTGTCTTACTACCACAACAAAAATGAAGAACTCGCCGGTATGTTTTCTGGTCATGTTGGCTTTTTGCTGACAACTCAAGTGTATGTCAGAGGTGCTTGACAGATAAACCCGTGCCGGAAATGACAGCAAGTATCACCCCACATGGGATAACCAGGGCGACATGACCGGTACGTCACGCATAGGTTCCTAAAATGGGTCCATCTGCTGTCATCTGGCTCTGCTGGATTCCATCCCTGTTGAAGCATAATGGTACAACTGTTCAGAAATGGTTGGGGTATGGGGAAGCAAAATTTCAAAATAAGATTTTCCAAAATATTACCATCTCTGTTATTATATTTCAGCCATGCCATATATGGTATGGTGAAATATATGGTATTGGTAATGCTTCTTTCTTTCTTTCTTTCTCCGGTCAAATCTTCCCCGCGATTCATCTCCGTCGTTCCGTGACCGAATAACCTGAAATTTGGCACAAGGGTAGGTTGGGTCAATACCAAGGTGCAGTTCTATCATTTTTTTCATATCTGCCTCTAAAATGATTCTATTGAAGTTTAAAGGTCATGTTTTGACCAAAACGGTATATTGTGGGCCCCTGTTCCCTTGAATTACAATGGAATGACCTTAAATTCGGTGTAAATAGGCATTAGATAGTTGGTAAAATGATCAAAGTAAAATTTTGGGCATAAACTACTTTAAAATGCTTAATTTCAGCGCTTTTCTGAGGGGAAATTGGTTTTCTTTTGGCTTCCTGCTGTGAACTCCAGTGACCCCAGAGCCCACACGTGCCAGGTGCCAGCGGTCTGGGGAGAGCGAGAGATAATTACTTTATGTACGCCAGCCAATCAGCGACGAGAAAGGCGAATGCTAATTAATATTCATAAGCGGGGCCTTGCAATCCCGTATATACACAAACAGATGCATATTACAGCCTTACAGTGGCCATATGGTACCCTGTGCCCGGTTTGAATTGTAGTTTGCGAGGATTTGGAGTTCAGACAGGGTCATTTGAGCGGTAGCGGACGGTACGCGTGCATTGAACGTTAGTGTCGATGAATTTACCAACATTCCGCACGGCACTATCAATCATTTTTAGCAGATTTGGACAGGGAAAATTGGACGGCTTGCGTTTAGTTTTGATACGTAAGTTTGACAGTGGCGAGAATGCATGTATTTTTCCCGAACAAATGTAGGTACTTCTAGTGTTGTTGTTGTTCTTTTTTGAAGTAAACTTTGTACATTAAAATTGTAAGTAACTTTAAACTGCCAGAGTTTGAGCCCAATAAAACACTCTCAGTACCAGAGTATCACCACTGACCTCCGAAAAGAAATCCCCGAACAAAGTAGAAACACCTATCCTCCAGGTCTCGCACGCTACGAGCAGGAAATTATAACACTCAGACAAGATTACGTCCGATGGCTCAGCGGATTGCATACAAAGTAAAACAATTTAACAGTGGTATGCAGGGGCATTTACTTAACAAAAAATTCGAAGGAAAATGAAATATATAGATAAAGCAAAATCAACTTGTTGGTCCTGGGATCTTTCAGAAAAGAAATTAAGCGACAGAGTGGTAAAATTCTTGTACAATTTCGAGACGTCTCCGTTTATGTAATGGCTCATAAAAAACAAGAAGAAGATTGAAGTTTTTAGCTTGAAAAAAACAACAACACTCCTACTACACAGTACCTGCACCTGACAATTATTAAAACGTATGCCCTACTTGCTTAAAAAAAGTTCACTGCAATAATAAATGTACTCACATCACAAGGAGATTATGACGGTACTTAGACCAAGTTATCGAAGTGGAAATTGTTGAATGGAGTCATGTAATTTCATGACGAAAATCTTCTAAATGGAAGATGCGTTTTTTTTTCACTCTCGGAAAAAAAAAGAGCTGCCGCAATTCTAAAAACCAATCAGTTATGCATAGGCGCTCCTGTGGAAGATTATATTCTCCCATATGGGCCCGGGGCATATTGGGCAAGCTCTTTTTTGACATGGAATCAATTCACAATATTAGTTCTCTTTTGGGGATAACTTACATTAAAATATTGCATTTTTGCGCAGGGGTGACTTGGAACAGTCCAATGTTGCGTGGGAATGGGTATGGCTGAAATATGCTGTATTTGCACCCAAGCAAATGCCGGCCTTTCTAGTTAGTTTTGTAGTTCTATTTCTATAATCTAACATACTTTTCTATTAAAGGTTGTTATTTGTCTGTCAAAATTCAAGGTCAATATAGCTGTCTCAAATTAGTGGGTAGTGCACAAAAATTTCAAACACTTCGTAACTTTTCAAACTTGATATCATTGGGTAGATCGTACAAAGAGAAAAGAAATAAATCGAATCAAATGTCCTATATTAGTAGTTTTGTAATATTCCTTTACCCCATTGGGAGTTTTATAACTTTTCTAGCTCAACAATGACATAAAATGTATATTTGAATCTGTTTCTGTTAGGTGAAAGCGAGGCATGTCTTGAACAACGTACTTTGTAGTAGCCCAATGTAGACCCATCTTCCCAAATCCAGTGTCTCTTAGATAGCTTATGAAAAATCAATGGTTTGTTCCTCAAGCCGATCCAAAACTGGGCGTTGTGGCCTTCCTTGTGGACAAAGCTTCTCAAAGCCTGATCCAACTCTTCTGTTTTAGGCATGGCTAGTGTAGCCCCATCCGTCTCACAGATCTTCCTGGCATCTTTGTGGCCCACTTCCCTGAAATAAATCCGGATGCAGGTCCTGGCTAGGAGTTTGTATCCGACTTGGCAGTTGTCAATCATAGGAGCTAAAACAGGGTAGAAAGAATAAATTTCATCTTATATATCTTTGCTTTGACTTGGAAAGGAGGATACTCTCCTACAATGCGCGTGTCAAGACGTTATACTACCATTATCATTTCAACATTTGTAGATTTTATTCAAATTACTTTCCCGTGATCTATGCATAGTAATATCACATTAGGCCACATCAAGTAAATTTTATGGATGACATCAGCGCGCGCATTAATTTTCGCCTGATTTCAGAAAAAAAAACAAGAATTTTGTTCTTCTGCAGGGATGGTCAACATGACGATAAGGTACCAAAATGAGCAAATATGTTGTATCGTAGCCTAATAATTGTACTTGTAGAAGTGACACTTGCGAGGTACCCAGGGCTGAAGTTGTAGAAATGAAACTTATTGGATAGTTGTAAAAGTGACATCAATATGGAATCCATGAGTGTGGTTACCAACTTTGTTCATGATGCCAGTCTACCACACTAGTGTCACTTTTACCACACCAGTACATGTCTTGAATACAGGTATGAATGCCTTGTTGGCTCTGATACCATGTTTTGTCCCTTTAATTCTTGTTACAACATTCTTCACAACTTTATGGTGTCTATTTTTGAAAATGTAGCCATCTTGTTTTTTTTCACCCATCTTGTTTTTTTTCGCCCTATCGCACTATTTTTGCAGTCTGCAGAGGATGTCATCCATAAAATTTACTTGCTGTGGCCTTAGGTAACGTTAGGTGGGGAATACCTAAGGCTGAAGACTGGAAATATGTAGTAAATGTATATATGTCACTTCAGAATTGATTTAAAAGTGACAAGTAGGAAATTCAGATGAACACCCCCAAAATATTCATGATATAAATGAGTTCGTCTTAGCATTTTTACACTAATAGTCTTTTTTTTCTCAAACTGCATATCATATCGAAAAATGAATTCGAAAATGCCAGGTTATACTCATCTGGTGTTTAATCATTGTAATGTTAACCTTTAAGTAAAGTAGCTTAAGTATAAAATTCATATTACAATACGATATTTTCATATTGATTGTGCTGATAGGCTTTTTGGTTATATTTCCATATCAGTCAGTGTCTCGCCTTTCATAGGCGTTTGGAAAATCAAATTTGTCTGAGTTATACAATTAATGATTTGATTTGTGAACAGCTTTTTGTTGCATGGGTGATCATGAGAGACACGGAAATCATATGTGTGGCCTGTAAGCTTCTACTTTTAAAAAGATATTTACAATTGGCAACAGATAATATTGAATGATGAAATATTAATGATACATAATTTTATTTTGAGTGAATGCTCAAATTAAAGGAAAACACACCTGGTAGTTTAACTTCACAGATGAATTTCTTTGCTGATGAACATTTGTCGTCATTCCATGTCTTTCCGTCATTCGTCTTTCGGTCATAATAAAGGACGCAATCCTCATCGTTGTCGTTGTTGGGTTCCCCTGGCATCCATGCGCTGTAGCCTCCAAGTGGGGTGCCATCTACCCACTCCCAGACTCCCTCTTGACGCCGATCCGCCAAACCGAACCGGAAACGGCCTCTCTCATCCACATCTTTCTTCAGGGAGACCAGGAAGTCGTCTGTGCCGGCGTCCTTTGGCATAGCGAGGCTCCCACCCTCAGTACGACAGGTCCAAGACGCGTCGAGAAAAGTCATCTGCATGTTGAAGGCCTTGTAGCAGATGTTGTTATGTATTTGGTAACCATTGTGGCATGCTGGAGACAAAACGCAATAATGGACGTTAAACTTTATTTTTTCTAAAAAAAGGATGTTTGAAATTTCAACGTGTTGGATATGATATGGCGGAGCCCAACTGGTATGATCTTAGATGTGATTTACGTCCATTTTTGACGTCATTTTGACGTCATTGATATATTGCTTTTGGCATGATTTTGTTATATGTACTTGCTGTTACATTTTTGTAGTATAAGTTGAAGTTTTCGGAGACAACCCTTTTTTCATGGGTCTGGCCAATATAATCAAATTGATGACGTCATAATTACGTCATATTACGTCGGCGTAGCCTCAAACGTCTTATACTTGTCATTATTATGTCTACATCATGTCCTGAAAATTTGGTGGCCATACGACACGTCGTTTAAGAGTTATATGACTTAGAAGTGGAGGACCTCAAAAGCCCCCCTTCCCCTCGTCCAGGGGTGACCACAAAAAAAAACAGGTCTGAATAGGGTTAATATGTAAACTCTAAAAGGAGAAGGGGAAGGGGGGTCTACAAAGTCAATAGACTTTGCATAGTAGTAACGCATCGTTACCTGTGCAATCGTCCCGATATTGAGGGCTATTGTCATGTTTGTGTTTGATTCGTTTCACGTTTGTCACGCAAAACAAGGCTTGGGCTATAAACGATGAAATTTACACGAAAAAAGCGTCGACGATGCCACAAATAAGGCATAAAAGACCTTCTTTCGTTGGGTAGGAAGTTTGCATTTCCGTGGTACAAGATCACATAGGCATAACAAATGATTTTGTAAAGAAATTGTATCTCAAAGACCAATACCCACTTCTGCTGTTGAATTCCACAGTTTGATACATGATGTACTTGATAGATGAACAAAATGCTCCAACCTGGTAGATGAATCCGATCGTACATGTTTCCAGAAGATAGAGACACTTTCTCCTCATCTGAGCAGAGCCTGCTTTTCACATAGCATTCAATGCCTATGTTGTACTGAAACGACAGGCATGTCGAGTCGGCACAGCACGCCTCCGCACAGTCCTGGAGGGTAACACCAGTGACACGGGATATGTCTGAACCGTAACAATCAGTCCGGGGGACGTGGCGAAACGCTGATAGTCCACACGTTCCTGAAAAAGATGAATAAAGGTTGAAGACCCTGTCACAAGCGCGTACGATTTACTGCGATTTACGCAGTACGCAGTACGTCGTAAGTAGGGGAACAATCGGGCGCAATAGTTTAAATATAACGTTATAACGCCGTGGTCACAAAGGTCTTAGCACATCGTACGGTGATGTCATAAGAGCGTACCAGCGCAATCGTAGGCAAATCATAGAAAGTCGAGGAGCCTCCTACGAGTATGCCAAAAATAGAGCTGGAATGGATTTTGAATATGTTCAAAGTTTCTCCATCGTCGTACGATGTTTATTGCCCCAATAGCAGATTTAATTACGGGCATTTTTCTAATGATGACGTTAATGATTCATATCTTTAGCATGTTGTGATGGTTTCAGTTTTCCCTGATACTATCAATGTTGACGAAAAGGAAAACTATATCAGTCGCAACTGTTCACAGTAGCAACCACAGAACAGCACGCCCGTAGAAGAGCCTGCCTCCAAGGCAAGGTTTTCCACGTGACAGATTCAGTATCACGCACATGCACGTGATGTTTGAAGGCTACATACGTGGGTTAATGATTAGATAAGATTTCAGCTCTCCCGGTCTCCGGTCACATGTCAGATGACAGTTCCAAAACTTCAATATGGATTATACCAACGCAACACAGATGAGCTTTCATGCTGATAAACATGTCATATTTGAAAATAAAGTGTTTCTGACCTGTCTCAGCATAGACCTCCACTTCGCACAGTGACAAGTTGTCTTCCCGTCCCATCAGCTGTACGGATACATAACGGCCGGGTATCGGCGGGCTGCAGTACACCACGATAGTCTGCCCATCCTCTGGTGTGCCCGTGTACATCTCTCCGCACTGATCATTCTGGGCAAAGTCCTCATTCGGGCCGACGCGCACCATGAAGTTCTTCAATCGTTCTCCTTCAAATACAAACATTCATAGAATGTAATTACATCTTTCGACATCTTTCGGCATCGTGTGGCGCAATCGGTAACGTATTTGACCCAGACCCAAGACGTAACGGGTTCGAAACCGCTGATTTGTTCTGATGTTGTGCCCTTGGGAGAGGCACTTAACACGACTTTCCTCACTTCACTCAGGTGAAAATGAGTACCTAGCTTAGGTTAGGGCCGTCCTCGGATAAGACGTTAAAACCCTTGCGATTTACCCCCGCGCCTATTGTAAGCTCCTCGCAATTCAACCCCTGGCTGTGAAGAGAGAGTAGTCGGCCCACACAATAACATAACAATAACACCAAAAAATCTACAAAATGTAACCCATTTGCGTCTTTCAAGAGCAAGCTGAATAAGTATTTATCCTAGCATTTTAAAAGCACACTAAACCTCCGTAGAGGTATTTACTTATTCTCACATGGTTTAAATTCCTATCAAATCAACATCAACGTCATCTTATTGACAAAGTCGTGAAAATTTATCTGTGCCCAGTGCTCTTCGAAATTTGAACTGCTTCTCAAACTCGTTTAAGCTTCTCAAATCCGTTTATGATAATTACAATAATGTAGTTCTGTAGAAATCCACCATTATTGCGTGGAATAAGATAAGACTTACCACAGCAGTCGCCCCTGTTTAGAATGCTGATCTGCTTTATTGTGTAGGTACGTGACAAATCCACCTTCCACCATGGTTGATACTCATTTTCGGTGTGAGTACACGCTTTTCCTGGCTTAATGTCCGTCGCTCTGGAACCATCAACAGCCTTTCCGGCACCCAAGGCTTCCCCCAGGTGAACAAAGTCGGAACTCTGGGTTGCTGTCTTACCAATAGCCAGGTTGCCTTTCCCTGCAAATGAGCCGTAGTGGAAAGTAAATAACTGCGATGTTTCGGATGTTTTTCTTTACGCCGGGTCAAGCAGAATAAACGAACATTAGAAAGGCCGACATTTGTTAGAGAGAAAATACAGCATATTTCAGCCATCTCCCTCCCCATGCAACAATAGACTGTTCCAAAATCACCCATGTGCGAAAATGAAGCACTTCTTCTTAAAAATGACTTCTACTAAACACAATTTAGCCCAAAAAAGGTAAAATAGACCAGTCCAAAAACACTTCCGCTAAAAAATGGAATTTTGAATCATCACCCGTCCAAAAATGAATTTGAAAAAAATTCCCCCTCCGTGCAATAATACTCCCTGTGATATCCCTATGTTAAAAAAACTTCTGCTAAAATAGGACTTTGACATAATCACCCAAGTCCAAAAATGAATTTTAAAAAATGCCCCTTCCGTGCAAGAATCAAATCTTACAGCGCACCCCATTTTACTTGCAAAATAGACCAGTCCAGAAATACTCCCACTGAAATTATAGCCTTTTGTATAAGCAACCCAGTCCAAAATTGAATTCTTTAAAAAGTCTCCCGTGCATAAATCGATTCTTCCAGATTACACCAGCCTCGCTGATTGGCTGCCGAATCCTTTTCAGGTTTTTGATTCAGGCTAGATCATTGGCTGCCTTTGATTAAGTTATATTATAGACATGTCGAGGCCAAGCACCTGAAAGAGAAGGTCGTTGACCTCTGGCCAATTTGAAAATGACCCAAAAATCCCCAACTAAATCATTTTGAAGTGGTACATGCCAAAAATTGAAGATGGGTCATTTGGATCAATATCTAGTGCACCCCTTTACCAGAATTTAGGTACCAGGGTACAGGAGCCAAAAATGTCATTTTTTGGTAAAAAAAATGGGCAAAAAATCGCAAAATTAAGCATTTTGTTGATACTGTGACTAGTGTTATTGAATCCATGTGCGAACATGTCCAGGGCACTCTTATACCAAATTTCAGGTCATTTGAATGTCAAACCAGGGTTTAGGAGCCAAAAATGTACTTTCTTTGTAAAAAAACTGCCAAAATTGCAAATTGAGCATTTTGTTGTACTGTATGCCAAAAGTGTTATTGAATCTGAATGGACATGATCAAGGCACCTCTGTACCAGGTCATTCGGTTGTAATATCAGGGTACAGGTGGCCAAAATATACAGTTTTAAAGGCAGATATGAAAAAAATGAGAGAAAAAATGCCAGGAGGTATTAGACCACTCTGTTTCAAATCATTCGGTCCAGAAACGACGGAGATGAAGCGCTTTGAAGATTGGACAGGAGAAACAGAAAGAAGAAGAAACATTACGAATGCAATATATTTAACCATACCTGTGGTACGGGCAGTCACATTATTTCACATAATGGGTGCACAGCCAATGTCACATTTAGATAACATGTTTTTTATTTATTTATTTATCTATTTATTTATTTATTTGTATCAGGCCTTTGGCCTATAAAACACAGTACAATTAAAGGTTAAAAACTACATTGAGAAAGTGAAATTTACATAATTGAAATATATTCTAAAATGTGATTTTTCCAGACCGTTTGGGGGAAATGTGAAAACATGTGATGTTAACTAATACTAGTAACATTTTTCACTTAAAGCTCAATTTCTGTGCTAGCAATCAGAATTGTGACAAGAATGTTATTTTATGTAATTATGTGTTAACTTATGTGATAAAATGTGATGCCGTTGAACCTCGAGCTCAAAATGGTTCCCATTATATCACATTTTCTTGAAATTTTGCAACAGATTCACATAATTTTTACATTTATGCACCTTGTAGTGATATCACGTGATGTTTGAAGGTTACATACACGTGGGTTCATAACTAGATAAGATCTCAGCTCTCCCGGTCTCGGGTCACTTTACCATAGCCATAACCATGAGGAACAGAAACAGAAAGGCATGCCCATGTGACGTGTGACATCAGTAAAAGACGTCACGTACCTTATGTCACACGTTCGAAAAACATGTGACGTGTTTTGATATGTCGAACGTGACGTGTGACATCTGTAAAAGACGCTATATGGCAATATATTTGTTTCAAAAATACGGGAGCTATATACGTGACGTTTTTCCTAAATTGACGTCACATCGGACGTTAATTACGTGACGTCCGACCAATTACGAACACGTCACACAAAAGCGCCGCATGCGTTACTTCATTGTATCGATAACTTAGTTAACGATCAATGACTACAGATTGAGCAGGACGTTACTTAACCACGTCCCACTTTTAAATAACGTCACGTGTGACATACCATCAAGCAGCGACGCGTTTTGCTGAGTATAATGGGGTGTATTGATATTTTTGTTCCGAGACGATATCGTATACATAAAACGATGTCCTTTTAATCGAAAATTACGTATACCGTAGACGTATTTACGCTAGTTCAAGGTACGTTTTTGAATATGATATTTTGACAGGAAATGATGCCATAATAGGCATGATAAAATGATACGTCTATCGTAGCGCGCGAGCTGGCCCATTTGGTTGCAGCGCGGTAAAGTATGGCCACACCCCCGTCCGAACAATGGGAACGACAATTTGAATAAAGCCTTTCGTGCAAAGTATCGTCACACCGGTACCCCCGTCCGGCAATGGGAACGACCAAATACGTCAGCACAACGTTTTATCATTAGCACAGTGACACGCGGTAAGACATGCAAGACGGATTTTATAACAGAATTAAGTCAAATCCAAACCAATATTACAGAAAAATTATTCACCAGTAGCTGACCATGTTACAATGACTGCAATAATGTCTTGACAAAAGATTTAAGGAATGTCTGTTCATGATAAATTCTTTTAAATCGCGCTGACAGCATGATCCTGTCAACAAGGCAAATTTTCCCACAGTTGACATGATCATCATGTCAACAATGCAAATAACCACTCCCAAAGATGGCTACAAAGATCATGCTATTGAAGTATCGTAAATGGACAAACTGTCGTCATGCTGCTACGAATACTTTACAGAAATATCGTAAGTTGTGCAAACTGTCGTGATTCTGCTCAGGTACACGCTACTGGAATATCGTAAGTCGGACAAACTGTCGTGATACTGTCAAGAAACAAGCTGTAACTGAGAAAGAGAAGAATAATGAAAGATATATGTTATGCTAAATAAATACCGAATTTGCATTATTAATGATAAAATGCTATAATGCCATTGTGGTAAATAATGCCAACTTCTTACTTGTAGCATTTGCAAGTTATGTACAGGTGAATATAATTGAACATTAGTTATTTGCATAAATTATCAGAAATTGCGATGAACGCCTTCTTTCTTAACATAGATGGGGACATGATCAAGTAATATGATTTATGCAAATGAGAACCGTATTTGCATAATCCACGACAATCAATACAGCAGTTGTAAAAGATAGAATCATTTGGTGAAGATATGGGGTCGTGGAACTCTAGTTATATGATTTGCAAGGATAATGTCTATACACTACCTCAGTAACCCTCAAACAGTCTTCTACACTCACTCACTCACTCACTCACTATCTCTCTCTCTCTCTCTCTCTTTCTCTCTTACACACGCGCGCACACACACACACACACATACATGTACACACACACAGTCACCCACATGTATACGTGTATACATACATAAATACATACACACAAACGCTACATATTCTCGCTTGGCGAGGGTAATTTTCTACAAGGAGGCTTCGAGAGCGTAACAAAAGTACCTATTTGGCAGACGAAGTGCTTTTGATAATAGCAGCGAGTGTCGTCCCATTTGAAGCCTCGAACCTGCAGGAGTTGCCCACATTGCTCATCAACATTGTTGGGCTCTCCTGGTGCCCAGTTGGTGAAGCCACTGTTAACCGCTGTTCCATCAGACCATGTCCATCCTCCCTTTACAATGAAAGGCAAATGTCAGAAAACATATCAAAGCGTATCTTTTGATTAAAACTATTATTAAAAGAAACTCATTTACGTCAAGCGGCTTTCATCAGATGAAAACTGATGACTGCTCCTTGTTTCTGTCGATACAAAAGTCCCGTTGACAGAGAAAAATTCCGAAAATGCCAGTGAGGATTAGGTGTATTTTCCCACTTTTCTATTTTTTTCTGACGTAGAGTAGCCCCTTTTTTGCATGTGCCGAATTGAAATTGTGGCCGCTATTTGTCTGCATGCTATCACCCTGCCTTTATGCCACACGTCCTGTCTATCTATGTTGAAAGAAAGTTTGCATTGTACTATAGAATGTATATTAAGTGTTTGGGTAGAATGGCATCAATGAAATACATGAAGAAAAAAATTAAGCCGGATGCAAGGTCATATAAAAACAAGGAAGAAAAGATGACGAACAAAAATGACGGAAGAAAATGAGAAAATGATAGATTGGGGAGCAAACAGACAAAGTAGTACACTTTTATCAGGCGTGACACTCACTGTCATTTGTAGAAGTCCAATCCAATAATCTGTACCAGCATTAACCTCCGCAATCATAGCGACAAGGAAGTCCTGCACATCCTGTGACTTCACAACGGCAAGACGGCCTCCATCTGCGGCACAGGTCTGGGCAGCAGCGACGTACGTCATGCTCACCGCAACAACCTTGTACCAGGTTCCACTTCGCTCTGTGTACCCTGGAAACCCTGTTGGGGCACAAACGTATTAAGAGCATCCCATGTCAAAAAGGTGCTAAACAAAATCGCTGATATGTACATCGAAACAAGAAAGTCGTACGTATATAGAAGATAGTCACCTGTGATACCATGAATCGTGACGTGTTAGTAAAAAAATGACGACTACTTTATGTCATTTGTGACGTGAATGAAGTGGAAATGGTACTATTTTGCGCGGATATTTTTAACCCTATCTCTCCGCCCGGGTTAAAATCTAGTTTGCGAGGATTTGGAGTTTGCAACAGGGTCATTTAGGCGATAGCTTATGTCACGCATTAAGGAACGTGTGACGTGTTTTGGTATGTCGAACCGGACGTGACGTGTAAAAGACGTCACGTACTTTGTGTAACACGTGGCGTAAATTAAACACGGATCTGTTAAAACACGTCACACACATACTACAAAGACAGTCATCAGTCACTAAATCTTAACTAAGTTATTGATAAAAAGACGTCACGTATCTTGCACGTAGCCTGTGACGTGTTTGGAATAGGTCGGACGTTACGTATTTTACGTCCCATGTGACGTGAATTAGGAAAAACGTCACGTATATAGCGACAAATATATTGCCATAGACGCCACGTACTTTGTGGCACACGTGACGTGAATTAAACAAGGATCTGTCAAAACACGTCACGTACGTTTTACAAAGTGGGACGTGGACATAAGTCACGTCCTACTCAATCGTTAACTAAGTTATTGATAAAGATACGTTACGTATGCCACACGTAAGTGTGACGTTTCTGTAATACATCGGACGTCACGTATTTTACGTCCCATGTGACGTGAATTTAGATAAAGCGTCACGTATATGGGTCATGTATTTCTGAAACAAATATATTACCATAAACCGGACAATAAAGATATCTAGCAATGGTAACAAATACATTACTTAGCATTTCTCTTATTCATTGGTTGATAATGTGACCGAAGTGAAGAAATGTCCAAAAGCCAAAGCAGTGTTTACCTTTCATGTATGTTGACGTCTCTTGCTTCGTAGTCTCAAGATACTTTCTCCGTCGCGTCACACTTGTCGTAAGTAACAGATACTAGAGTAATAAGAAAAAACTGTATCACGCTTATCTTAAATTAATGTATTTCTTTGAAAAAAATCACATTAAATCTCAATCAAGAAATGAGAAATGGTTCAAAGACATTGAATTTTGTAAAAACATAATAAAGTCAAGGTATTTCAAAATAGGACAAACAAAACAAGTTAAAATTGTACATTTCCATGTGAACGCTTCGAATGTAGGACATTCTTGTTACCTTTTTGTATGTCGTTGTCATATCCGGCAGTTTCGAAGTCACTTCTAGCGGTATGGTTGTCGCAACTGGCAGTGTGTTTGTCACGGCTGGCACAGTGGTTGTAACTGCTGGTATTTTGGTTGTCACTCCTGACAGTGTGGTTGTCACCGCTGGTAGTGTGGTTGTTACCGCTGGTAGTGTGGTTGTCACAGCTGGTAGTGTGGTTGTCACCGCTGGTAGTGTGGTTATCACGGCTGGCACAGTGGTTGTAACTGCTGGTATTTTGGTTGTCTCTCCTGGCATTGTGGTTGTCACGGATGACATTGTGGTTGTCAAGGCTGTTAGTGTCGCTGTCACCTTTGTTGTGGGTGTCACGGGCGGCAGGGTGGATGTCATCTTTGTCAGTGTAGACGTTGCTTTACGATCATCACCAGTTGCCCCCCAAGATGAGTCGGTTGTAGAAATCTGGTTTGTATGGAGCTATGTGAAAAAAATATCGCTATAGGGGTCAAATTCATAAGGAAATACGAGTGACATTATTAGAAACAGAGAGTGATATGCGAAACGAAAACTCTAAAGCGAGTTCGTACTCAACATTGTGGCTTCTTATTTCTTTCGTATCTGACTGAAAAGTTCGAAAGTATGAAAAAAATTGTAAATTTGTGGTGTTCTTATCGACGTTTTCCTTTCAACATTGTATATGTAACATCAGCTATTGTTTTAATATTGATTTTACTGACCATGTCAAAGTACGAAAATCAGCCTACAAAATTTCAAAATCAGATAAATCGTAATCAAGTCTGTTTCGCAGAAATTTTCCTATCCACAACCTTACAGCCGCCCATTTGAAGAAAATTTCATAATTGAATGCTAGTATTTCAGGCTGCTGTTCTGTAATAGTTTTTGTGTAGATACTGGAAACCCAATCGTAGTCATGTAGAGAGACCGCATATTAAGGTGTTTAAGCTGTTGCTAAATACTTAGGAGACTGACCGGATAGATGTCTGCTTTGTTCCCCAGTAGACTGGTGACATAAATGCCGATTATAACTCCCGAAGCAACCAAGGATCCCAAAGAAACAGCTATGATGATGCCGCGGACTAGACGGGAGCTGAAACATGTCAACCACCACCCTGTCTTACCTAAGAAAATGCAATGATTAACACAGAAGTTACCTATACAAAGGCAGAAATTGATGTATTTAACAATGGTTGTCAGCGTAGAATTTGTAACATCTACTGGCTAGACAAAGTCTGTAATGGAGAACTGTACAGAATAACGAACGCAAGACAGTTGTCGGCTGAAAATGCCATCAGAAGACCAACTAAAATAGCTGGGCCGTGTTCTCCAGATGTCGGATGACCGTATCCCCAAAGTTGCTCTTCATTGGGCCCCTGAGCGGAAGAGGAAACGGGAACGTCCCAAAGTTACATGGAGGCGCACTAGTACTGTGGCTTAAGACCTAGCGGCCATTGGGATCCCCTGGGATGCTGCTCAGACCCTAGCACAAAACAGACCACAGTGGAGGAACTCATCGCTGCCTTACGAGGGGCATTCAATAAGTAATCCACCTGACCCGCTCTGGACACCGTTCTTGTAGGACATCCCAGGTTGGTCCTCCGACAGATGCCTCATCAATGGCAGAAGAGGGACGACCAGGTCTGGGAGCTGTTTCCACAGACTTCCGGCCTTGTTTGAATTCAGGATGCCAGCGTTTTACAAGGCCATATGATGGGGCATCATCACCATAAGTTTTTTTCATTTCATCAAAAGTCCCCTTTGGTGTGCGTCCTTTCAAATACAAAAACCGGATCACTGCGCGACACTCAACTTGCTCCATTTCACACCTGGTCCATTTCACACCTGACTCAGTTCAAACACCAGTAAATCAGTAACCGCAATTAGTTCAGGGCTGTTTTTTGCAACATAACCCATAGAGATATGACTCATTAAACATGCAAAATTTTATTTAGATCAGACAACTGGAAGTGGGTCAGGTGGATTACTTATTGAATGCCCCTCGTATACCACTAATGGGACGAAGAGGATAAGTAAGTAACACAGAAGTAAAAATTTTAGGGCAACAACAGTGATTTGACAAAGTGTTAGTTATTTTTAGCTTGGTTCTTCAAGGCATTATCAACTATCAAATACAGACATAGCCCAACCTTAGACAAGCTCAGAGACCTTCAATTTACTTATGCCATGTCATGTCCTGATGCAATTTTCGTTTACATAGGACCATGCATACCTCCTTCTTTTCTAAAAAGGACACAAAGAATTGATGGTTACTCTGTATCACTATGTAATACTTGTTCCCATGAATTGAACCACTCAGCTAAAGTGGCATAGCGATTAGTCATTTGTTACCTAGAACTCCTTATCATTGTGTATAAGTACTAGATATTATTCTAAGTGTTCTGTACATGTATTACTCTTGATTTGTTTGCCATGCGTTGTACCTGTACAATTGTTGCGCGATAAAGATTGAATTGAAAATTGAATTAATGGAGTTCCACGTGAGCCATACCCACCTGGTTATATGATTAATATGGTTAAAGCATAGAGACTGAGACTTATGGAGAGAATCCTGAACGCCATAGATGCCACTGCCTCGGCGTTCATGAATTCAATATAATGTAATTTGCCAACAAAAGTAGTGATAGTGGTTCGTGAACACACAAAGAAAAAATGTCAATGAAGCTGACTGCACAGGGTATGGTTTTGGTTAACCCTCTTCACTATGGCAGAGTATAGTTTAGAGTACAGTTTAGATTAGGAATGTTGAGGTTTATTGAGGGGAACATACTGTTAGACAGGTCACATTTAAAGACTATGTTGACAGTAAGTCCTAGATAACAGCCTCCGGCTGTTGGGTAGCCCTGGCTGTATTTCTTTCTATACAGCTGAATAAATCAAATCAAATCAAAAACATCCTGTCTGATTATCTGCTACTCATGATAATGGTGTGCATGGTTTGTTTGTTTGTTTGTTTGTTTGAACCTTTGTTTATTCATGAGAAGCTCAAATCGGCCAGCAGGCCGCTTTTCATTGAGGTCATGAGGGAGGTCAGGGTCATATAAAATATAATACAGATACAGATTTATATTGAGTACTATTAGGGCATGGGACAGTGTACCTCCTCCCCCTCATAGGAAAAATAACTTCTAAAATCTACATGGACTAGGGGTGGGTACCGGTACAGATAATTTAGGTCCAGGTACGGTCCAGGTCCAGAGGATCAGGTCCAGGTCCGGATCTGAACCAGGACCTAACTATTTTGTACCGGGAATCCGTACCGGTACCCACCCCTAATACTATATGTACCTTTGTTGTTATCTTGTCGAAGTGCGCCAGGCACGTAGGTAGGGTTGTTCAGCAGGCCCGAGTCGTCCTTCTGTACATTGTTTGATGCTGTGGTGTTTTCCTGTTTATCAGCTCTCTGCCCTCTGTCTGCAGCAGGCTGCTGTGGCCTGTCGATGTCATCTGTGTCGGAATTGTTGTGCACGTGGCTTTCAGGGTCATTATTGCAGTCATCGGGTGTTCCGTCTTCTGGATTAATAATATATCGCAAGTCAATAGAGTCTATGTAGCAAAACATACTAAATATGACATCCATTCTTGTTAACAATGGGTTTGTTATGCGCCAATAGGGCTGACGTCACAGTTGAGCTGCGCGGTTTGGGTGTGACTTAAAATCCTTTCAAATCTTCTTTTTCCTTGAAAATTTTGGCCCAACCAGTAGCCTTTTTGTGATAGAAGGAACATGTAAGGTCTAATCTTTCCCATTTGTGTCAAAATTTGCTCAGTTTAGCAGTTTAGGTGGCGCGCAGAAGGATTTTAGTTGTTGTGTCATATTGGTGGTATCAGGAGAAAACTGGGGTCAAAGGTGAGGTTTCTTTCATAGAGCGGGGATTCCTTGGAGTTTGAGGTGGTTGAACCTCTGTTTTCTTTCAGTTTTTACAAAGATGACCCTTGTGGCTGTCTGGTGGAGAATTTTTGTTAAGATTGAAATTGGGGTTAGTACTTTTCTGAAGCCTTGTTTTAGTGTATTTTATAATGCTTTCCTATGTAGAGGTCCAACTGGAATGTCAGCCCAATATGCCAATTTCACCAAATTGAAACTCACATTCTGACATTATTTCCGAAAGTTTTCTTAACCCTATCTAGACTCGGGGTATATATGATTATGCATTACACATTATTATTATGATATCAAATAAAATCCGAGCAGTTATTCCTTAGTAATATGCAAACTCTTCCGTGCTCCATCCGGAACAACCTTGTGGCATTGCCGTCAGTTCTGTGCAGTCAAGTATGAAAATTACAGTATAGAAGTCATAGATGCACACGGTGTACGGATAGAAAAAAAGTAACGAGAAACATTGGAAGCTTCATTCATGAACGCAATAAAAGTATCTATAACGTTTAAATGCAGAAGATAGAAACGGTGTAGAAGTTGAACGAAACTAAAGGTAGACTAGGTATAGCTTCTTGTAATGACCATAATGCAAGGACCGTATTGACAAATTGCATGATCGGCCGAGGTGGCAAATAGTTATTTGGAGAGGTGTGAATTTTGGCACGGAGGTACGGGGCAGTCAGGTGGAAAATCGTCTTTGTGACTAGACCGTAAGAAAGACAAGCTTTGCTGTTGCTTGTGCTACAGCTAGAATGGAAGTGAATGACTGAGAGAGAATTCCAAGAAGATGGCCACATGGAGTGTCACTATCTTCGACCAATCAGAGATCGGAGGATTGTGCTTGGTTGTGGCATTTTTGTCGTAAACAACACCTGGAATCAATATCAAACCGCCCAGAATTTGCTGCGTTGAAAATCCTATTTTATCTGCTTATAATTTGCAGCTTGTGCTTAGTTCATAGAACTTTTTGATGCTACGGTACTCAGATGTAGCATCCACGAATATGTGTAAACACAAAGTTTACCACCTTAAAATTTTCAACTTTTGCACGTTTTTACCTTGCCACCTTGGTCTTGTTTTGTTAGTTTATGGGCTAAAAAATCTCCATAGAGTACTGGAACGTCATATCCCGTGTACCATTAGTTTTCAAAATAAACATAATAATGATTATCAAGACACACTCGGCGTTCCCAAAAGCTCTATTAACACTGCGGTCAGGGGCGAGCTAGGAGTTTTTCCTCTATACATTGATTCACAAACACAGTTGATAAAATACTGGCTTAGATTACATGGCCTCCCAAATGACAGACGCGTAAAGAAAGCATACAATACTTCTGTTCATCTACAACAAGACTGGGCTGTCCATGTACAAGACATGTTATGTAGACATAGCTTCCAAACTGTTTGGCTCAACCCTACCGTGGAAATTTATTCAAATACCGCCTGATAGATACATTTCTCTCTGGCTGGAGACAAGAAATAAGAAGTCTAAGCAAACTTAGTACCTATTGCAGAATCAAAAAAGATTTCTGTCTTGAAAATTACCTTTCAACTGTTCAAAACAAATCTTTTAGAAATATCATTACGAAACTTAGAATTAGTGCCCACTCCCTACATATCGAAAAGGGTAGACATCACAACACACCAGCCAGCGAGAGATTTTGTCGAACGTGCCATGATAATATTGAAAATGAATCCCACTTTATAATGGATTGCCCAACTTATGATAGAGAGAGACAAGAATTGTTACAGTCTATCAAATACAAATCTGATACAATGTTACCACCTAATAAGACAGAAATGTTTAATATGTTACTATCATATCCTGCTGATATATCTGCCTATGTATTTATATATAACTCATTTAAAAAACGAGACAATATTATACTGTAATGAACCAGCACATAATGCTAGCCTGATTGTCAATAATATATACCATGTGTAAAATAGATTAGTTTCCTACGTTTTTAGATACTAGTAACTCATGTAGTTAAACTGTTCTGTATGTATGTATTGTATGTTCAAGTTGCCATACACTGTATCCTGTACAGGTGTCATGCAATAAAGTTCTATCTATGCCACGCCCTTCATTTGAAGAAAAAAATATCAAAGAATACATCATGAATTTGTCGCAAGGAAAATCCGATGCAATCATCGAAAAACATAATTGTGTTGGCACACGTGCCCTGTTGTTCCATACCAATGATTAGAAAATATATGAATAGACTTCGTTTGTATTCGAGTTACAAGCTGCGGGATTCATGTCATTTATTAGAAATACTTTGTCAGATAATATTCTGTAAAAAGATCGGTCACTTTACCTTACCTTTCGCTTAAAATGCCTATTTCTTTCAACCCAAACATAATTTCATCTTAGTAATACTGTTAAGGTCGCATGTCAAACAAACTGCTTATTTGTAATTATGATACCTTTTTAGTAGTTAATGATATTTATTGGCTTTTGAGGCCTACGCCAACTTTCATATCGTATAACGCTAGAACGGAATACGCTAGAGCCACAAAATTTGGTGCGTTTTACTTAGACATTGTTGGCAACAATATCAAGAAGTATGAAAAAATTCAGTTTTTCGTGTTGGTACGCACTGGCGTTTTTGACAAAAATCCAATCCAATCTAGCCAATACAATCAAAATGATGGCGTCGACGCGTCATAATTACTTTATATCACCACATAATAGCGTCAAAATTCTTACAATTGTCAGATATCATGTCTACAGCATTTAAAAGTTACAGGACTTAGAAGTGGAGGTACCTCAAAAGCTTTCAACATGAATGCCAATAAAACGTAAAACGAAAACAATACTCATGGAAATAGAAAACAAACGACAAGAATACCTATGTCAATGTCAATACCAATAGAATACAAACGACATCAATACCTTTGTGTCCTGATTGCTGGGCTGAACCAGTCTTGTACATCGTGTTGGCAGCCAATCCAATGACATTACGGCCTACAGTTACGGTAAACGTGCCCCTTGCTTCCATGTCATTTGCTGGATCACCGCCTTTCTTTGAGGCACGGATTTCCCGGAGGGTGGTGTTGTGATCCCTTTCGGTGTGGTGGTTGACATGGCAGTCAGGGGTATCGTTACTTTCGTCGGTAGTCGATGATTGTACGGTATTGTCAATACCTGCGACAAAAGGATAATGTTTAATTGTTTGATCTTATTTCCAAAATAATACCAAAAAGTCTAATGCGCAGTATGAAAGTGAAACTCAAGTGAAAGAGAAATGTCGGAAAAAACTTTCCAATCAACTAAAAGGTACTACATTCACTATTGTGGGTTTTGGCTTTTAAGGTATGGGACAGTTAACAGACCAACGTCCAACAAAATGAGTTTTTTTTTAATTTTTGGAAATTAACCATTTGATGTCGAAAATAGTAACATTTCGGTAAAATTATGTATGTATTTATTTTGGTAAACCTAATAGTACCTACATAGTATACAATGTGGTTTGCCAAAAGGAAGTCGATTTAAAAAAAGATTTAGACATATTTCTTATGGTTCTTTTTGTCATTACTTTGTATACACAGTTTCATCAATCTATGAAAAATATTTTCAGTTTTGCTGTCACTGTGATATGTTATGGTGCTCATTATCATATTTTATGGCGAAACGGGGCCAGGAGATAGAAGCCAGCCCCCCCCCCCTCAAACTCTATAATGCTCCAGCTTTTCAACAATCATTTCGTCTTTTCAATTTGTGAAAAGAAATGTTGACGTTATTTCATAAGAGAGGGTTAGGAATATTTTCACTTGTCTAGGCACAGATAATTGGTTAATAGCTCATTATCATAATTAATGCACCACGTTTTACACTAAAATAGTGAATTTCTTTCCCCAAAGTTATTTTCCTTTTTTTGGCAACTATACCCTGTTGCTTTAATTGCATTGATAATGAATCCCTGTTTTGAAGTGACATTTCTAGATACAAGGTAGTATATATAGATATAATTTGCTGTGGTCCAACGGTTTGGACCCCGCCGAACAATGCACGAACTTTCAAGTACAGTATAGCTTATACAGCAATTTTGCTAAGCTCAGTGAACATTTGTTAGAAGTCCATGTATACAAACTCAAAGAAGGAAATTATTTTCTCCGATAAAAAATATTGATATGGCAGATATGAATATACGCTTGTCCTTAGATACGACCCATACGACCGGATAAGAGTTAAAACAATTTAGCAAAACAAAAACATACCTGCATGTCCGTCTGGTGATGGAGACGATACTGCAATATGAATACCTCCCTGTGTGGCCATCGTCTGTCCAGTAACAGGGAGACCAGAATACTGGAACCAGCCTAGACTAAGAGAACTCCTCACCCACGCAACAAATTGTCTGGTGGAAAGTTCATGTAAATAAAATGATTATGACATCAGTAGTACGTAATGTTGACAAGTAAAAAGGAGTGCACGGCAGCTGAAAAAAAATGTCAAAACTAGTTGACATTTAAGTACAAACAAACAATATCTGCTTTACCCCAAAATCAATTCTACGCGTACATGTATGTAATTACTATTGCAATAGTCGGATGAAATGTACTTGTTTATTTTATCTTTTTCTAATGTTATATTAGCCTGGTACATGAGATGACATAAAGGTTATCCATTATGAATGAATGAATGGTTTATTTGACATAAAAGGTCACATATAAAAACATCACACTTGCAGTCCTAAGACTGAATTGCGGTGAACGTTTAACAATTATCGTCCGCACTACAACACTGTATAAAAGTGAGAAACTCTGTTGTTACAATAGGATTAAAAGCATAATAAAGTTATGGAGGATTACTGATATTGCACTTTAAAATATTGCACGTCAATATTGTACACAATTCGGGTATTTACAATTTGTCTAAATTCTAGTATCGTAATGGACAATCGTAAATATTTCGTCAACACACTATCAAAATGATTTGAGAGAAGTCATGGGTCGAAATATTTCTGTACTGCTATTATAACTTTGAATTTTGTAAGGGCGCCGTTATAAAAAGATTTTCGAATGATATGAAACGTTTTGATAACAATGAGAAGTTTTATTCTATTTTATTTTTTTCTAATTTTGTTCCTTCTTTTTTTGAATTTTTCAACATGAACTCATAGATACACACAAACGGAAACACGAAACAAAACAAAATGAGCCTCCCTAATGCACCAAACTACTATCACTCCTTATATACATTCTATGAGCCATTTAATTTTCATTGAAAAATATTAATGTTTGATTTATGTCCCTCCCCCTTAATTGTTTAAGACACGAAATTTCCGGATCATTTAGATAGTGATAGGTTTGAAGGCTGATAGCCGGTATAAAGCTACTATATCAGAATGGCAATCACATAAAAATATATACCACAAGCCTTCTACTATTCAAAAATAACATGGAGAATATGCCAGCCCGGAGGTACAGATTTCTCCTCTGGTCAATGGACTAATAACATGTTATATCATTGACAAGTTGACAAGGAGAAGTTTCAAAATTCTCGTGGTATCGCTTGCTACATCTATTTCATATGATCAGACACATTAGACCACATTTGTTTAACATATCTATCACTAGAAAACATCTTTGTTTGCGCCATTGATTGAGAGGAGGTTGATTGTTCGTCATAGAATTCAAAGGGACTGATCAAACAATAACCAGACAATTATATTAGTATTCATGTGTGTGTGTGCAGTTTCCAATGTTTTAATACGATTACTGAAATATGTTGAGCGATCATACTAATCAACAAAATACTGCAAAATACTGTTAGGTCTGTTCATTTACCTTTGCAGAAAAAAACAAGTTAACATAAATCCCATATGACTTTAAGATTCGGTCGAACTTTACAAGCGCAGATTGATTACTGATATATTTGTCTGGTTATTGTTTGCTCGGTTTGCTTAACGCCAACATTGACAAGGGGACGCGATAGTGAATCATAGGAGCCGATGCAACTTGATTGGAAGAGGCGTTTAATCCGTGATGCTCACTCAAGTACAGCCATGATAGAAGAGGGCGAAGAGGATCATGGGATCCCTGACAGTCAAGGCAGTGACGTCACTAACTCATTAACATAACCCAATGGCGTAAGGCGGCCATGTTCGTAGTAAAGTTGTATTCTTTACATATGAATGTAACTTTTGATTGGTCGCACTACGATGAAACTTCACACAATTTTAGTACTACTAGAAACACATTGAATAGTTGTGATTTTGTTCTTTTTACATACAGGATTTTGGGTTAGAAATACACGTTTTGGTTCAAAAACGTTTCGTATACTTCATGGGTCTACGCCCAGGTGGAAACAAGACCGACAATTATTATATTCTGAAGGATGAAAGCCTACCTTATACTTATCATTTGTATCCGTGGGTATTTTGTTTGAAATTAAGATTATATTGTTTTTTCGGGACCGAAAACATCAGAAACGACTATCTATTTTCAATTTTTGGTTGAAAATGCACCATAGTTAAAAACATTAAATTATTACACAAAATAACCTCGGACAATTTCGATAAGAAAGGGATAATAAGTAAAACTTGAGTACTATAATGATCAATACTCTTATTTTGACCTAGGCATAAAGCCGTAAATATCAACCTGATCCGCACAAGCACCCACCAAGGATGGTCCTTGCGGTGCGTGTTTACATTGAATAGTCGCAAATAACCAAAGATTCGAACGCGCCTTCGGTTCGAATTACGTGATAGGAATTGACATCATCGAAAATCGTTCGAATTCGGCCGGACAAGGGGATAGGCGCCCCAGCTCGAACACGGATCGAGCGTGCCTGGGCCGCCTTAGCTCTGCCGAGTGATACTCAGTCCCTTTGAATTCTATGACGAACAATCAACCTCCTGCCAATCAATGGCGTAAACAAAGATGTTTTCTAGTTTCTCTTACAAAGCATTAGATATTTTAAACAAATTTTGGTCTTATGTGTCTGATTATATGGAATAAATGTCGCAAGTAATACCACGAGAACTTTGAAACTTCTCCTTGTCAATGATATGACACATTATTAGTCAATGGGCCAGAGGGGAAATCGGTACCTCCGAGGTGGCAAATTCTCCTTGATGATGAAATTCTCCTTGTTATTTTGAATAGTAGAAGTCCTGTGGTACATGTATATATTTTGATGTGTGATAGCCAATCTGGTATGGTAGCTTCATACCGGCTATCAGCCTTTAAACCTATCACCATCTAAATGATCCGGACATTTCGTGTCTTAAACAATCAAGAGGGAGGGGCAAAAAATCAAACAGTGATATTTTTCAATGACAATTAACTGACTGGTAAAATGTATATAATGAGGGATAGTGCATTAGGGAAGCTCGTTTTGTATTGTTTTTCCGTGTGTGTGTGTATCTATGAGTTCATGTTGAAAAATTCAATAAAGAAGGAACAAGAAAATTAAGAATTAAAAAACAGTTTAAGAAATAAGATAAAAAAAGCTTCTCTTTGTCATGGAAACGTTTCATAACATTCAAAAATTATTTTCAAGCCGACCAGGTAAAATTCAAAGTCATAACAGCAGTATGGAAACATTTCCATCCATGACTTTTCTCAAATTATTTCGATAATGGAAATCACCTTTATGTCGTCTCATGTACCACGCTTATACAACATTAGACAAAGATAAGATAAACATGTATATGTCATCAAACTCTTGCATTAGTCATTAAATACAACATGATTGATTTTGGAGTAAGACATATTCTGCTTGTTTGTACTTAAATATCAGCTTGTTTTGACATTTGTTTCAACTGCCGTGCACTCCTTTTAGTTGTCGATATATTACGTGCTGCAGATAGTTTTTCATAATCATTTCAATTACATGAACTTTCCACCAGACAATTATATTGCGTGGACGAGGAGTTCTCTTAGTCTAGGCTGGTTCCAGTATTCTGGTCTCTCTGTTAATCGACGGACGATGGCTACACAGGGAGGTATTCATATTGCAGTATCGTCTCCATCATTAGACGGACATACAGGTATGTTTTTGTTTTACTGATGAGTTGTTTTAACTTTAATCCGATCGTATGGATCACCAGGCGTATATTCATATCTGCCATATCAACATTTTTCATAAGAGAAAATAATTTCCCTCTTTGAGTTTGTATACATGCTTTACCACTTCTAACAAATTTTCACCGGGTTTAGCCAATCGCTGTATAAGCTATACTTGAAAGTTTGTGAATGGTTCGGCGGGGTCGAAATTGACCCCAGCAAATTATGCATTATATACCATCTATTATGTCATACCTGGGCCGCGATAACGTTCGATACAGGTGTTCCGGACCGGGTAATTTTCCGTATCACACAGGCTTCTTAACGGTGTGTTCCGTATCACCCTCGGTCCCAGCCCTCCCGAGGGTCGAATTGCCCACACCGTGTTGTATTCTATATGTATCAAGAAATTTCACTACAATAAAAGGAATTCATCACCTTTGCAACTAAAGTAACATTTTATTGTTGTTTGACAAAGAAAAGAACAACTTTTGGGGAAGGAATTTGGCATTTCAGTGTAAAACCTGCATGGTTTGTCGTCATTCTGCTTGAAGATAATTAGCACTAATTATCTGTGCTTAGACAAGTGAAGATTTTCCCAATTGATAAAGATTTAAAGTGAGAAATAAGATATTTTTAAAGAAAATATACCTGAGCTGATATAAATTTCTAACGTAAGATTTTCATACCTTTTCTTCTGACATAACATGATTGTAATATCAGTATCATTTTAACATCAACGTTATGAGGTATGTCCAGTATCAGGGTGAAGTGCACGGAGTTAGGGTGTACGAAGTTGTACGAAGTTACAACAGTTTCCTACTGGCTTTGAGGCTGTATCAGGGGTCAAAGATGACGTCAAATATTTTATTAGGGTAGAGTTGCAAGTGTGCAAAGTTGTCCGAAGTTGTGCAAAGTTACGTGACGTCATCTAACTTCGTACACTAGGCAGGGTAGGGTTGCATGTGTACGAAGTTGTCCGAAGTTGTGCAAAGTTACGTGACGTATCTAACTTCGTACAGTAGGAGGGGTAGGGTGGTATGTGTACGAAGTTGTCCGAAGTTGTGCAAAGTTACCTGACGTCATCTAACTTCGTACAGTAGGCAGGGTAGGGTGGCATGTGTACGAAGTTGTGCAAAGTTACGTGACGTCATCTAACGTCGTACAGTAGGAGGGGTAGGGTGGCATGTGTAAGAAGTTGTCCGAAGTTCTGCAAAGTTACGTGACGTCATCTAACTTCGTACAGTAGGAGGGGTAGGGTGGCACGTGTCCGAAGTTGTGCAAAGTTACGTGACGTCATCTAACTTCGGACAGTGGGCAGTGAAAGTCAACAAGTGTACGAAGTTGTGCAAAGTTACATAGCGAAAACTTTAAATAAATGTAAATATAATACACAGCATAGGCACAAATATATACAATTTTCTATGAAATATTTATGTAAATATTAAAAAAGGAAATTCTTATTCCCACAAGACATAAGTAAGTTACGCCTTCGTACTCCCACTGATAGGTGACGGCTAGAAAAACACAGACTATGTAGATCTCGATCTAATTACGTTCATAACTTCCGACAAATTCCTACACCACCCGGCTGGCTGTACAAAGTTTGGATTATTTCATGATTAAGATGACGTCATAACTTCGGACAACTTCGGACAACTTCGTACACCACCCGGCTGCCTGTCCAAAGTTTGGATGACGTAATGGTTAGGATGATGTCATAACTTCGGACAACTTAGGACAACTTCGTACACCTCCCGGCTGACTGTCCAAAGTTAGATGACGTCACTTCTAAATACAAGTACCTGAAAACATCTCCCCTATCTATTCATAAACTACATGTATTGCAGTCATCTTGCACTACTTTGTATCATAAGAAGTAGTAGTTGTTATTTTATTCCTTGTAATTTAACAATTAATTGAAGTACAGACAACTTTGGTAAACTCCCGTCTTCTTATTCAAAGTTTGGATGACGTCATAATTAAGATGACGTCATAACTTCGGACAACTTCGTACACCCCCGGCTGACTGTCCAAAGTAAGATGACGTCATGGTTAAGGTGACGTCATAACTTTGGACAACTTCGGACAACTTCGTACACCCCCCGGCTGACTGTCCAAAGTTAGGATGACGTCATGGTTAGCGTCACGTCATAACTTCGAACAACTTCGGACAACTTCGTACACCACCCGGCTGACTGTCCAAAGTTTAGATGACGTCATAACTTCGGACAAGTTCGTACAACTTTGGACAACTTTGGACAACTTCAGACATTTAAATTAACTTAGGACAACTTCGTGCATTTCACCCTGATACTGGGCATGGGTGATCAGTAATTAGACCTAGATTGTTACGTGGCCCTGGAATTGACAATTTCAACTAGATATTCTTTTCAAACTTAGCAATCAGTGTAATTATGATTATTTGAGGTATCCAGTGACTTAGCCATAGGATTCCAGTGTAAAAAAAATCACAAAAGTCACTTGGAAGCCACCACTTCCCTAGTTGCTGAGGTAGATACATGTAAAACCATACCATACCTTTATTGCTGAAGGATGTCGATGTAGCAGTAACACCACTTGTATAAACTTCCCACATCGATTCCGGGTTGGTGGTGTGCAAGGGCATCGTCGTTCGGTGGGAGGACATCTTTGCTGAGTTTGAGTCTAAAGTCATTGTTGAATCTGCACGTGGGGTAGTTGTATATCCCGCTTTTGGTGTAGAAGCTGAACATAGCACAGCAGATTGTAACTTTCGTTTGGTTACTTTGTATATTTATCATTAAAATAACGTAAAGCGTCTTAGGAACAAAAATATATCTTGAGGAAGTAAAAGATAGATTCAGTTTCATCAGGTTGCGAAGCCGAAGGTTTGAATAGTTTTATACCTTACATTAAGGGTCGCAAAGGAACTGGAGAGAATATTCAGGAAGTACATTATTGCTACTGTCCAAACAGAGGTTTGGCTGCGGCTGTTTTTGAGGCGTTTGTGTGTCTTTTGATGGGTTTTCTATTTCGTCCCGTATTTTTCCGTGGCCGTATACCTCTGTCAGCAACTCACGCGTACATGGCCTACAAACCCTATAAACCCATCACAGCAGTTTTACAACTATATTTGGCCGGCAGACATGAAGAAAACGTGACAAAATACAGAGCCCGACGAAAACTCAAAAAGAGATCTAAAGAAAGTAAGATTCCGAACCTCTGCTTGGAGAGTGCAACGTTGCCTACAGCAGCCCCCAACCCACTAAAATGAACCTACCGATACATGCCAAAGACAAGCATAAAAACTCAGATTTTATACTGTACTAACACAAAACATGTGTTGAAACAGGGTATACATAGAATATTCGGCTGCAAACTAGAATAACATTATCATCATCTATTTCTCATCAGCAAAAGAAAATACACAAGGGCACAAGAGAAGGGACAAAGAAGGATAACTTATGACGAAATATGTAAAGAAAAAATTCACAAAATAAAGAGACACATTCTGTCTCTTTTTGCATCCGGTACATCTCCTCTTGGATTTCTCTTGTCACATATCCAAATCATTAAACTCATTGACCCATGTAACAACACAGAAATCACATGATGTCTCCCTTCAGCCAACTAGATACTTATAAATTAGTATCTTATTCAATTCACCTGGTGAGCTGTTGGAGGTTGTAGACATTGTCACAGTGGCCTCTCGCATGTTCTTGGAAGGTGATGTTGATGTTGGATACCCCAAGCTGCCGCTATCGGTCACAGTCTGTTGCGGCAATACAATAAACAACTAGAGTTCCATGACCCCAAATGATGTTAACCTTTACAACTGATGTATTAGCTATGTTTGACATTATTTATGCGTCCTCATTTGTATAGATTGTTTTAGTTGATCATCTCCACCCAAAGATGTACACAGATGTACACAATCTATGGTAAAAATGGCATTCATTGTATTTCCTTACTTACTTTACTTTACTTTATTGACAATGAAACACGTTTATGTTTTGTAAACAATTAGGGAAGTAATGGCTTATAAACAAGTCTTATGATTTATGCTAACGAGGTCCTTATTTGCACAATTTAGGCTTAATGATTACCTATACATAGCTTCAAAATGTCACAAGTAAGAAAATCCTGTCATTTACCACAATGGGATTATAGCATTTCCTCATCAATTATGCAAATTATGCCTTCGTACGAACTCGCAGGGAATCCGAGGGAGTTTGGAGAACGCAGACACGTCGTAGAACTTTACGTGCAGGCAAAAGTACTTTGTGTGCCATCGGGCTGCGGATTCGCTCCCGTACGTGCCATTACGTGCGAAGCACCTGCCCTGTACAGCTTGTACAGTTCTCAGAAATACGTGGCGGACGTAGCCTCCCAACGAA
Organism: Branchiostoma floridae; assembly: GCF_000003815.2. NCBI lineage: Eukaryota > Metazoa > Chordata > Leptocardii > Amphioxiformes > Branchiostomatidae > Branchiostoma > Branchiostoma floridae. Next base: position 1,141,218 of record NC_049988.1, on the reverse strand, counting down.
AACGTGGGGACAAATTGCACGTACGGTCACAGATGTTGTGCCCTTAGCTTTAGTTTAACTCAGATGCACTTTCATGCAATTATTTTTTAAAGGGGAAATAGGTGACTTACACTATCTTTCAAAAACAAACAAAATAACTATCAATCAATGCTTAGCAACCTCAAAGGAAGGCAAAATGTAGGCTCACCACTTGACTGTTCTGGCCGTTGGTGCTGACGTATAACCCGATAAAGAGGCAATTAATGATCAACAAGGTAAAAAATGGAACTGCTATAACAGCAACGCCCACACGTCTCAATTTACACCCTGCAAAATAAAACAACAGTTCAAAGGACTTGGTAAGGCACAATCTAAAAACAGCTAATCAAACACACAGAACAAGAAATGATGAGAAAATGTTAACCTGGAATAGCTTTGCAACTTATCCAAGTAAAAGGACGCCAGGAACACTTTTAATCAAATCACAAGTGGCAAATTTATGAAGACAGGCGCTAAGGACCTTGACTGTAGCCTTTACCAGGCTCCACAGGTCGCTAGAAAAATAGTAAAAAATGGCCAAATAAGACACACCAGGGGAGTACGGTTTGTGACCGTCAAGTCGGCCAACAGTCCTTGGTCAATCAACTCCTACTAGGCTTTTATTCTGAACTTGGCCAAAGTCCCCTTATTCGGCCAGGCGGAAGTCTGTTAAGGCCTCCTCTCACTTGACGTGGGGCACGCTTGCGGCATTGCTGCGTTCGTTCACTGCGGCACTGTTGTGTTAATTTCGCCGATTTTGTCTTGCACTCACACTGACGTGCGGCACTGTTCCGTTTCTGAACTAAATGAACATGTTATTGACAATTGCAGCGTTGTCGATTTATGAAAAATCACTGTAAAATGATGAGAATGCCCAAAAATGAGATTTATAATGAAAAGATTTCCCTTATGATAATGAATTATATGATACATATGCTATAAATAACCTTGAAAGACTTTTACTGTAAAGGAAATGACCCAAATGAACGGACACGAACCATATACCAGATTTGACTCGATGTGTATGTTTTCACCATGTAACGTTATGTGTAATTATGTAGGTTTATATGTTTATTCACCAATTTTGCTAATTTTTGAAATGAAAATGCTTGATATTTCGTCCCTTTTTTGTATGGCGAGTATTTTCATTGTCGGTGGATGGCTTGCCAGCCTATTGATGTCTAAGTCTACCATATAATTTTGTAAAAAGTGAGAAAAATATGGCCCATGGGTCCGAATGACTGCAATTTTGTATTTCATCGGCGGCAGGCTACCAGTAACGATAAGCTTGTAACGTTATAACGCAAACTCAAAAGCAAACGTTATCATCCAACATAAATAATTTCTTTTCGAATGTTGTACTTGTATCTTTTTCTCTACATCCGTAGGTTAATCGATAAACCAGTTAACATCTATTATCATAATACCGGTACGTTTACGACGATTTCTCTAGCCATACTGATTTGACAAATTGTCAACGCATCATTTTCTCCAGTTACATGTTGCTGTTATAGGTTACCCTTGCCACTTCTTCTGTGTAACTTTTCTGCCACTCTTGTCCTGCTAAAAGCGTAATATTGTAATTGTAACACACGGCGAACGGGCGCGTGGTTGGGAGGGGGTACAAAATACCGGTAGGAAGAAACACGGCACAATTAACTGCCGCTATGTACATTTATACATCCTCTGATGTTCCTTCCTTTTCTGTCAGTAAATGCATAAAACATAAACCTGCATGAGCATACAAAATGTCATGAGAAAACGGACGTATACTGTCAAGAATTTTCATTTAACTTCTGTCCGTCACAACCGCTATGACGTAACACTTAACTGCTAGCGTAGATATAAAAATGGCGGAAAAATGGCTGCGTACGTTCAATTTTGCCCATTCAGTCGTAGATCCGGGCTATTATGCAACGGTTCTTCACACTTTTACATGAGTTGTAGGTCTCCAACAGAAATTCAAGATTGTTGTTGAATCATGTTCGTCTTGTGCCGTGAGCATGTGTAATTATGATCTATATAAATTTGGCAATGAATGTGACAGTGTGTTCGTCCCACGACGAGCTGCCTACCCCGAAAAAGATACTGAAAACTTTTGGCCTTGTTGTCTTCGAATGCATTGTTATCGATGCTTTGTAAATGGTGTATTGGACACCTAGATGTCTGAAGTGTGCACAGCTCAGAAATAACTATTGTTGCATGTGTAGATCTCTTTAAGTTCCAGTATTTTTAATCTACCGGTATAAGTCTTACTACCGGTATTATGCCAATGCATGTTACTTATTTTTTGTTTTCAAGTATAAGATAGTGACCTACTTCCCATTAAATAAATCAAAAGATGTATTTTTGAGTTAACTCTGAATACGAATACAATGTAAGTTTTGTGGAATTCGCAGTATTTTTACTGGCTCGAAAACCGCTGTAAAATTATTAGAAATGCATCTAAAATAGTTTTTCGGTGATAAAAGGATGTTTACTTTTGATTCTTGGTTTAAAATAGGCAAAATATATCCTTGATACTGTTTGGGGCATGGTGGCGGCACTGTGGGGGCACTGTTGGGGCATTGTTGGGGCACCGTTGGGGCACTGTTGCGGCACTGTTGCGGCACTGTTGCGCCATCTTGCCACTTGCGTTATTTTTAAACTTTTTAAAAAACGTCGCGCTTGCAAGCGACACCTCTAGGTTCCGTGGGGGTACATCTGCGTTTTCGAACGCAGCAATGCCGCAAGCGTGCCCCACGTCAAGTGAGAGGGGGCCTTTAGAGACTAGGAGGATCAATGCACGTAGGATTGATATTGATACAAATTTTAGTCTTCGTAAACTTCGTGTGAACATGGAATCACATAACAGAGGCGGCATCAGCAAATTCCTTATGGGTAGGCTGAACTATATTGACGTAATCCTAGGGGATCCACCCGGAAAATTTTGAAATATTGACGCTCTAAATCCAAGGAGGTTTTATCGAGCTATTTTCTGCAGTTTGAGAAGCAAATTTTGCTGGAAGACTAAGCTAAGTTTAAAAGCCTAGTGGAAATTCAGACGGTTTTAGCCAAGTAATTATTGAGGGAGACGACGCCACCAATGTATTTTCACGATTTCGAAAGCACAAGCCGTCGCAAGGTAGGTCCGGAGAAATTTTG